>NW_008607599.1:0-5547 GCF_000691845.1 Merops nubicus | reverse complement strand
CTTCTGCTGCTGCTGAACTCAACTGCAGCTGCACTCCCCTCTCTCCCCCCACACACATCTTGCAGTACCGTCATTTCTTTCCAAGCTCAACATCAAGGTCCATGTAATTACATATAAGCATATGTATATGATTGTATATGCATGCGTTACTTCAAAAAGATTTGCATAGTAAAGCCTGCAAAATGAGAAAACACCAGTATTAAAGAAGCAGGTGTGATTCAATACCCTGTTACAGCCATGTTAAGAGACACTCATACGTGGCTGCAGATTTCTTCAGTGCATTATGTGCCAACTCTCCACTTCCCAAAAAACTGTGCTCACCTCCCAAGCTTTTCTCAGCATACCTGAGTGCTTCGCAAAGTATTCATCCACTCATGCCAAAACACATTGGGCAATACTGCTATACCCTTCTTAAAACAAAGGAACTGGGGGATATGTTAACATATAACAGCATATTAGCATGAGAGGGTAGTAACAGTATTCAACATATTTGACTGCATGGTCTTTCTTTTTCTTTCTCATGCAATATCTAGTGTAACAGGTGCTGCAGGTACTAACCAGCTCTGATTCAACATCAGCAGCACTGCTCGTTGTATACAACAATAAAACAAAAGCTTTCCTGGAAAAGATCTTGTCCTAGAATAAAAAACTGGTGCCATTTCAGTCCTTTGTTCCAGTGACCGAATTGCTGGGCTGACGGGCAGCCGAGAGGGATCTCTTAGTAACACATCCCCACAACGTACAGCCTCGTTAGAAGCAACATCAGAAGCAACTTTGAAATCAAACATTTCTTAACTCTGACTCTGCGACTTGCATACTTTGCTCATAATTTTCCCCCAGTTTTGCTGAGTGAGGAGTATTGTCCATGTCCCTCGTAGCTGCAGGATCCTGCTGACCAGAGCAGCCTCGCAGCTGCGTGCGGCGGCTGCCGAGCCCCCCGAGATCCCCTGAGCAGCAAGAGACACCAGCTTCTGGTTTGACTTCTCAATTCAAAATCTGCACTTGTAGCAACACCAGGCCCCAACTTGCATAATAAATAAATAGTGTGGAGCATTGAGACCCATAGCACAGGCTACTCCTAGCAGTTGTGAGCCTTCCCACAGCCACGTGCAAAGCCTGCTGATAAAAGGGGAAGGGAAGCCCTTAACAGTTTTTTTGTTGTTGTTAGGCTGCAGAAGCTTGGGAAGTTGCTGAAAAGTCTGGTAGGATGTTTACCTCTGTGGTTATAGTTTGTTTGCTTTTGCTTTTAAGTCTAAATGTTCTTTAAATTTTTCTTATTGTTTTGCTGCACTTACATTTTATAGTCATTTCTATTTTATTCACTACTTCTGACCTCCTTTTTCTGCTATTCTGTGTTGTTCTATATCTATGCTTTTCTTTTTCTACTTTCTCCTGCTTCCCTACCACCAGTGGGAGCAGTAGGTGTATGGATGATAGGTGTTCACATGCTTCAAATCTACATCCAGCCTTACAGAGGAGCCTGCAGAACTCTGGAAATAATTATTCAGATAAAAATGGTGTTCATCCTCCACAGCAATTGCATGGGCCACACAAACTTGCACAGTTTCTGTCATGCACTCCAGCCATTAAGCAGGAGTAGTGATAGCTGTCTGGTACAGACTTTTCAAGGACCAACTTACATATTTCTGAGAGTGTGTAAGCTGAGGCTTTTCAAGGACTTATCACTTTGGTGTGTCTTCCTGAGAATGGCAAAAAGACCTCCATCTGTTAAAGTCAGTCTTCCAAAATATGGAGGTGGTAAAATTTCTGAATTGAATGTCGCAATGTTTTTCACATAGACAAAATGATGTGTTTTCCTTCATCATTGCCTCATGAATGACTAAACTGATTTCCAACTGCAACTTCCTCAGTACTCAAGTTGAAGTGGGTAACACTATGGAAAAGCTGACACTAGCCAGATGTGATTTGAGGAGAAAAAGCAAGCACCCATGTATGGGGTCTTAGGTGAGATCTCAAACAGAAAAAATGCAGTTTAACTATCGGCAGTGAATGTAGCTCCACTTAGAAGAGGTATAAAAATACAAACGTGTGCTGCCTTCCTGTGTGACTACATAATTACAACATTGTTTTCCCCCACCTTTCTCCTTTCCCTTGCTAGTTGGTGCTATTGTTATCGGTTGTGTAGTTGGTATGATGACTCAGATGACAGAATTATGCCGGAGATTACATCTACATGGAACACTAAGGCCCAAGAATGCAGATTCTTCTGGGCAAACAATCTAGTTTGGTTTTGTTTTTTATTCTATTCTGTCAAGCACTACATGTACAGTATTATAAGGATAAGAATAAAAGTTTTATATTTTTAAATACTGCTTTCAAGCTGAACCTCAAAACAAGCTATGCTTTAGTTCAAGGCTTGAACTTGCTGTTGAAAAGAAAATCAACAGAGCAATTTTCTTTATCACGAGTAACTACATCTACCTATGGTGTTGAGTGTATAATAAGAAGCTTAACAGAGTCTCAAGCAAATGGAGTTTTCCACTGCAGTTTTGTCCTCATTTGCTCCAGTAATCATTCAAGCTTAGCAGCATTTGTTTAATTCAGATACAGGTCAACTGTATTTCGATGAAGTTCAAAGAAATGGGTGCAGTCGATTGAGCCATATCATAAAAAAAGAAATTTATACAGAAAATAGTGGCTTGATGATGCCTGTCTTAATAGTATTTTGCTTCTCAGCTGATGCAGTACCAGGCTTCTATCTATCGAGTAAACGATCTTTCTGAAAATTCTAGTTAGATGATAAGTAATTTACCTTATTGAAAAGTATTTTGGCAAGAAATATCTTCCGTGAGGTACGTCATCTCTCATCTGCAAGTAAACAGATACATGAAAAGGGATATGTATTTTTGACTTATCACCTTGTGTAAAGTCATTTTTGTTGGTTTATAATGCACCTGCAGCACTACAATAACAATTAAGTTCAAGATTGTTGGATTTGCCACTAATTAGTAGATTAAAAATGATGGGACATGAGGAAAACTGATAGGAATTGTGCCCAATATGTGTTGGTTCGTATAAAGTGCATGCATACAGAAATGAGTGTTTTGAAGTAACCAGGACCTTGGCTGGTTATGACCAATCTGGACATGGTAAAAAAGCCTGGTTGCTAGAAAATGTCGAGAGCTTAATTATGAAAACACAGAGGGTTGTTTTGGGGTTTGTCTTTTTAGCAGTAAACATTGTGACAGACTCTGAAAGCTGGAGAAGGTGGTATAATAACAACGGACTGCACCAACCTACTGTTTCACACTGAACAGCCTCTCGCTGCTTGAGTGGTCTCCCTGAAATCTGTATCAATGTTTAGAGGCAAGGAAAAGGAGGCAGAAGCTGCCTTAAGAAAGCCCTACAGGATCCACCCACTGTAGTTCTGGACTGTGGTGCTTCCACTGTAACGCTCATTCAGAAAAACCCTCAGCGCCTGCTGGAGAAGCTCTGTTCTATCTGATCACTAATGCAGTACAGAGCGTGTAATGAAGTAATACTTTATCTTCATTTGTTAAAACAGCTGTCTGAGGTCATAAATACGAGTTGTTTTTATCACCAGGAGTCCTCCCATAAGCACGACGAGGATGATTAACATTGTGAGCGTCTCCAGTTCTGCTTGCATTTGCAGCCTCCCTGCAGATGCTTGGCTCCAGCGTTGTTTAAAAGCCATCCCAAAACGTCTTGATAACTGGTGACCTCTGCAAGAACTTTGGTGGCTGCTGCATTGATCTGACCCAAGGAGTGCTCCTCAGGCAAACATGAAGGCAGGCTTTTCTTATCGATTAGCCAAATGGTCTCGCCTTCCTGCTTTGTCTCCTCATTGGCAATTAAGAGAGAAATCCATTGAGGGAGTGGTGGCTGTGAACCTTTTCCTCTGACACAAATAACTTTAATCAGGCCTCTTAGTTAATTTCTGATATTGTTCTGTATTGACCCCTGTTTGAAGCAGGATTTTCATCCTATCAGTAAAACATACACACCTTCCTGTTAGCAAAGCAGGCTTTTTCTAATGGTGACATCTTTTACTTCTTCTTTACAACCCTAATCACATCATTGATTCCAGTAATCTTTCCTGCACTAAGAGCTGTTATTAATTGTCTCAAAGGAGAACCTGGGTGGGTTTTGTTGGGTTTTTTTAAAACCTAGATAATGAAAATTAAACCAAGTAATGAAAATCTAGGAGATGGGGAGGGAGAAGGAGGGAGTGGGAGGAAGTCC
This sequence comes from Merops nubicus, assembly GCF_000691845.1. Classification (NCBI taxonomy): domain Eukaryota; kingdom Metazoa; phylum Chordata; class Aves; order Coraciiformes; family Meropidae; genus Merops; species Merops nubicus. The sequence continues at coordinate 1,323 of NW_008607599.1, read as the reverse complement.
AGCTCTCAAGGTGTTTTTAAGTAAAGAGGCCGCAATGTTCCTCAGCCTAAAACTAAGACTGATATCCAAAATAGAACCAGATCATTTTGGTGACTCAGCTAAACAATGAGGATTAGCTTTCACCACCCAAAACTATGACTGTCCAGGTTAGGAAAGTGTTTAATCCAAAACAACATTTGGGAGTTTCCTTACTTGTGTGACTCCTTTTGTGTCTGAATAATGGGAATACTACACTTGGGTAATGAGAAATGAAGCATTTCCTCACCTCTTCCACACTGATCATTGATTTAACCTCCCTCGAATGCATGAATCCCTTACCTCCGTCCTCCCCATCTCTGTTTTATACTGTTTTATGAAACGTCTTTCTTAATATAGTGATATTTTAGACTAGGAATCACTAAAATAACTGGTAATGTTCATAGCTTACGCCACTATAACTTCTTTGCTACTCCGTGATGAAGGGCAAAAGAACTTGGTTGTGGGAGAGAGGAAGCCCTGGCCTTGGGGCACCAATGCAGGCTGAATCTGGAGCTAAGCCCCCTCCCTACCTGACCACTCTTCCTTCCCTTACACACATGCACCCCTGGTTTTTGTGGGTTTTTTTTTCCTTTTTTTATTCACTCTCCCAGCGCGAGTTAAAGGCAAGTTTTTTATCTTCAAGACAATCTGTGAGCTTTGGTAAATAGAGATGTTAGAGAAGTCCTGGCTGAGCAGTATATATCGCATGTTTTCCTTGACAGAAAATGCCCCTTTGTACTTGGGGTGGCAGTGGCATGTGAGGATTTTGGCAGGGAGGAAAGGTTTGACTTACCCAGGTGCTGTCCCCGCCAGCAGGGTGCATTTACAAGCCTGATGTCATCTATGTACATTTCTAAATCGCAGCGTGGAGCGAGATGCAGCCATACGAAAGATTAGTCTTCATTTGGCGAAGTAACTGCCAAATTAAATGATGACAGATGGAAAAACTAAACGGCATGGTGTCAGGGGTCCGATGATAGCCCTCTGCTTTAGCAAGGGGTAAATACATAAACCTCAGCTGTGCCTGCAGAAGATATGCGCCCAGTTATAGACAGCCCTCGGACTTTTTATTTAATCAATACCCCCTATCGAAGGGAGCAGTGTACAGCATTAGAGCTAAAACAGTGTTATTAGAAAATGATATACTGCACATTAGGATGTATAATTCATGTCGCCTTCATTTGCTCAGACCGTCGCAAAAATCCATAAATCATTTTCTCGTTCATGTATCGCCTAAGTGCAATTTGTCATTTCGCATTAGAGGGCTGCCTCAGATCAGCGGCGCTTTTAATTCACGGCTGGGGG
>NW_008607598.1:1766-3820 GCF_000691845.1 Merops nubicus | reverse complement strand
GGTTGGACTCCATGACCTCAGAGGTCTTGTCCAACCAAAATGATTCTCTGGTTCTAACCACAGGCAAACACCCTGTTTCTTCACAAAACTCACCTTGGAGCTGGAGTGATGAACAGCTTGAAGCTCCAAGCATTGCCTGCAGCCAACACATCCTGGAGCAGCCTCCAAGTCCCCCCAGGTGGCACTGGCTCCTTGTAGGAATTCAGTGATGTCAATTTTGGGAATAACCCCAACCCCAGACAAGCTGCTGCAGCTGCTTCAACACCTCTCATGGTGCCCCAGGTTCACAGCTGGGGAGCAGAGCCCCATGGCAGAGAAGGAGCTTGTGGAAAGCCAAGGAGCCAGATCCTGACCCAGGTGATGGACACCCACCTCACCGGGCCTGGCACTCACCTTGAGGTGCTGCAAGGAGGAAAACGGCCTGGAGGTCATAGAATCAGTTTGGTTGAAAGAGATCTTTGAGATCATGGAGTCCAACCATCCCCCAGCCCTGCCAGGTCCCCACTGCCCCGTGTCCCTCACACCACATCTCCATGGCTTGGAAACCCCTCCAGGGGTGGGGACTCCACCACTGCCCTGGGCAGCCTGGCACAGCCCTGGGCAACCCTCAAGGGCAAGAAATTGTTCCTCACATCCAACCTAAACTCTATTTCCGCAATTAGAGGTTCATCTCTTTGAAAGCTGAGGCATCCCCAGCCCTTCCTTGGCTCCGAGCAGGTATCATTCATTCCCTACAGGAAAACAGGCATTAATTGTTCACTCTGAATGCAAATTCCTCGGAAGCATTTTGATTTTACCTGTTCTCTAGGGGAATCAGCAGCTCCTCATAAATCATTTTGCTTCCCAATCAGCTTGAGCTTCACCCCTGCTCAAATTCAGAGCCTGGAAGCGTCAGCTTTAGGAGGAAACCAAACAATTGTCACTAGGAGGTCAAGAAATTTGAGGTTTTGGGACATAATCTGCGTTGTATATTGGGCAGTAAACACCCAGTTAAGGCAGCAATGAGGTAAAGAGGTTTGTGCTGCAGCATCTTCCCAACAGGCTTAAAAAAAAATGGGAGAAAACAGAAAAAGACAAGAACCTTTAAAGCTTCTACAGAATTACAAGGTGATAATTTAGGTATTTGGGTTTGTTGTTTTCCTGGAGGGGTTCAAAACACAAGCAGAGGTAGCAGTTGAGGCTGTGGTCTGGTGGTGAGGGAGATGTTGGGGTGGAGGTTGGACCTGGATGATCCTGGAGGTCCTTTCCAACCACAGTGATTGTACAATTCAGAGCAGCACAGCCCATGGTTCTGCAGCAGCACCCACACAAGGAGAAGGAAGGTGCCCCAAGACATTTCACCATCAGGGGCTTTGCTCAGGAAAAAGGGGCAGATACCCTCAACTCCTACCAGACCAAAATGTTTCTTGCAGCTCTGAGTGTCCAAATAATTCCAATACAGGGGTGGGGACACCACCACTGCCCTGGGCAGTGGCAGACCTTGGAGGTCTTTTCCAACCTTAAGGATTCTTTGATTTTCTGACTTGTCAGAATCACACCAAGATCAAACAAATGCTCCCCACAGGATCCTCTGTGCAGCTCTGCGTGTCAGCAGAAATTGGAAAAATATAATTAATCACCAGACTAACTAATTGGGAGGTGTGTGAGGGGTTCATTTATTTAGAGTAGAAGCTCACCCTTACACTGAAATTTCCAGCTAGCAGCAGGGATTTTACCACTTCTCACAGACACTGCCAAGACCAACAGCATCCTCCAGCTGCAGCAGAGCTGATGCTGCTCCAGCCCAGCTCCAAACCTGCATCAGCACCAGCCACAGCTCCCCAGAGCAACCCCAAACCTTCCATTTCCACATCAGGCTTTAACTGCCAACAGATCCTACATAGCAGTCCAGGATTAAAAAACTAAAAACAAAGAATATTTAAAAGCAGTGTGGGCAGCAGGGCAGGGAGGGGATCCTGCCCCTCTGCCAGCTCTGGGGAGACCCCCCTGCAGTGCTGGGGCAGCTCTGGAGTCCTCAGCACAGCAGAGACAGGGACCTGCTGGAGCGGGGCCAG
>NW_008607598.1:743-1524 GCF_000691845.1 Merops nubicus | reverse complement strand
CGGGGCTCTGAGCAACCTGCTCTAGCTGCAGATGTCCCTGCTCAGGGCAGGGGGATTGGGTGAGGTGACTTTGACAGGTCCCTTCCCACCCATTCTGGCTGTTCTGTGACCCCTGCTGAGCAGCTCTGTCCCTTGTAGCCCCCTCCAGGTTCAGCTGCCAGGGCAGCAGCTCTGGGGACACCAACACCCCCTTCCCCTGGACCTGGGCACTGACCCAGCCAGGTCCTTCCACCAGCTGTCTCAAGATTTCACCACCACACAACAAACACTCCAGCACCCGGGTTTGTTCCCGTTCCCTCCTCACCATCCCATTCCTGTTCCATTTAATAACCAAAAAATTTTAAAAGGGTTATTAGGAATTCCCAACCTAACAGGACAGCGGGGCAGGCTGAACCCACCCCTCTAGGAGGACCACCACCAGAGCCTCCACAAAAGGCAAATGTGCACACACCAGTTGGGCAGGGAGATCGTTTATTGAGTAGAGCTGCATGGAGATGGGTCAGAAAGCACCATGGAAGCCCCACAAGCTTCTGGCAACAGCCTCATCCTCCTGGTGCTCAGTCCAGCTGCAAGAGAGGGAGAACCACAGAGTCATTAAGGCTGGAAAAGACCTCCAAGATCATCAAATCCAACCATCAACCCAACATGACCATGACCACGAAAGTATGGCCCCAAGTGTCAGATTTACACAGTATTTTAAACACCTGCAGGGATGGGGACTCCACCACTGCCCTGGGCAGCCTCGGACAACATCTCAACACTCCTGCAGCCAATCACTTCT
>NW_008607598.1:0-603 GCF_000691845.1 Merops nubicus | reverse complement strand
AGATAAACCTCTTCCTGGCCCCTCAGCCGTTCCTCACAAGCCATGTTCCCCAGACCCCTCCCCAGCTTCATTACCCTGCTCTGGGCCTGCCTCAGCCCCTCAAGGTCTTTCGTACCCTGTGGTGCTTAAACCTGGCCCCAGAGCTCAAGCTGTGGTCGCCCCGGTGCCGAGTCCAGGGACACCATTACTGCCCTCCTCCCACTGGCCACACTACTTTTGATCCAGGCCAGGCTGCTGGTGGCCTCCTTGGCCACCTGGGCACATCTCCAGCCGGCTGTACCCCCAGAAAGGGAAGAGGAGACGGCCGGAAGCGGCACCACCGCGCTCACCTTAATGAAGCCGATATCCTTGGCGTACTGCCGGAAGCACTGGCGGCACATGTTGAGGCCGTACTTGCGGATGAGGCCGTGGCGGTTGGAACACACGCGGCTGCGAGGGAAGAAAAGAGCACGGCCGGTCAGGGCGGGTCATAGCGGAAAGGGGGGAAAGGAGAGAGGAAAAAGACCAAGGCGAGGCGGCTGCCGCGGCTTAGGGGACCCCATCAGCGGGGGCGGGCACTGACCAGGAGCGGGAGCCCTGGCCGAACTTCCTGGGGTGGCTCCA
>NW_008607597.1:0-23244 GCF_000691845.1 Merops nubicus | reverse complement strand
AGTGTGGCCAGCAAGTCAAGGGAGGTGCTTGCTCCCTGCATGTCTCCTGTGGTGGGTGAGTGCATTGATTTGTTCTTCCCTCTGGCTGTCTGGGACTGGCTCTCTTGTGTGTGGTGTGGGAGTGGAGGGATGAGTTTGGCTGCTGGTCTGCCTGTTAATATTCTCTGTCAGAAAAGTGGTCAGCAGAAGAGATACTTAGGGGACGAACAAGAGGTGGAGAAAAGGAACAAACAGTATAAACTGTGTGCCAAATTACCGTGAGACTGGAAAATATTTTGTACTTGTGAATCCTAATGAGTTTTGACCTGTAGGAGGACAGGTTTGAGTCCTAGGGGTAGTAGTTCTGTCATGAAAACTATTGTACAGTAAGGTTGTGGTGATTCATTTGCCCAGGGAGGTGGTAGATGTGCTATCCCCAGTAACACTCAAGGCCAGGCTAGATGGAGCTCTGAGGCACTTGCTCTAGTTGAAGATGACCCTGCATACTGCAGGGTGGTTGGACTACTTGACCCTTAGAGGTCCCTTCCAACCCAAACCATTCTTTGATTCTGTGTTGACCTGAAAAGTTATAGGACTGTGCTGGAAACATATCCCTTGGGTATAGAATAAAATTAGCTCACTATTTATAATAAGGGAGCCTGCAGGCAGCTTACTCTTGGCACCTGCATGACTTCCTTTTATCCTGAAGCAAAACAGTATGTTTTCACATAATCACCCTTTTCCTCAGCAGTAGAAGTTATTAATAGAATGATTTATTTCTAAGAACCTTCCCCAAGAGCTCTGAAGCCCACATTGCTGGTGATCCTCTCAGTAGCTGGGATCTGTGTGTTGTGCTGTGCCTAGAGGTCTGTTGATGCTCAGGGTTCCCATCTAACATTATTTGTGCTATCCTCTATTTCCTTCTTATGCTTTTTCCAGTAAATGGAATTTTAATTGATACTTCATGGAGTCTGAGTGCCCTTCTTACTGAGATCCATCCCAAACACTTGCACCACTGCATTACATTATCTCAGAATATTTTACTTTTCTCTTAATAGATGTATGCAATCCAGGGAATAATGAGGTTCATGAATCAGAAGGTAGATGAAACTATAGTCACTCTGCTTGCTATGCAATAGCCTTTCTAAATAAGAGTAATCAGCAGATCCAGCACCATTTACCCTCTTTATTTCTAATTTACTCAGTTCTTGCTAATAACATATTGCAGTGGATGTCATGCTGGGATTTTTTTTTGTAAGTGTGAAATGTATCCTGATGGATGCCATAGATGAAATGCTGGGAATGACTGGAAGAGTCCTGTAGACTGACTGCAGAAAAGGCAATGAAAAGCTCAAAAAGACAACAACACAGGAAACTGCTTCAGCTGGAGAACAAATTGTCTACATCGACTAGAAACTGAAAACTGTCCACTTTAGCAAGTTCACATGGCATGTTCAGAAGAAGTGAAGATGCAAGCTCTGATTTATAAAGGTTAGAAAATACTAGTATAAATTATTTCCCTGTCCACATCCACTCATTTTCCTCTGGTCCCCCAACACTTGTATCTACACACATTATTTCACAGCACACAATGACTTTCACAGAGTTTTTCATTCTTCATTTATGTACTGAAACCAAAATATTTAATCTTCTTTTGAAAGTATTTTTAACTGCATTCTAGAAACAGTTCTGTGAGGTCTTGCGTTCAGACAGTTATCTTTACTGTTTCTTCACTGATCTGTGTCATCGACAGAATTGGACGGTTGGGTTAAAATCTTCAGTGTTTATGTGAGAATTGCTAATATTTAAGAAATTTTGCTGAAACCCACTTTGTTCTACAGATGTTACCTATATTGTATCTTCTATTACATAGCACATATTTTAAAAATAATGTACACAGATTTATAAAAATAACGAGCTTATGTCAGGTTACTTGTCCCTCAGTTTGTAACAAGGTCATTGAAAAGCAAAAAGACAGGGAGTAAAAAAAACTGTGACTCATTTTTCAATGAAAACCCTTAAGTTCACCACTGTTGCTGACCTATGTCAGCCAATCCAGGAAGCACTACTTCCCTAGTGCTCAAGGAGGAACATAAATCTCTCAAAGTACACAATAAACATTTCACAGTATCACCAGCATGTAGGATATGTTACTGCAATCTTTGAAGACATGACTGAATTCAGCACTTTATAGGTTTTGTCTAGAGTTCATCCACTGAGTTTTGTAAATTACACTTGGATTTCAATCTGTTCAGTACAGAATCATGTAGCTATTGTAATGGAAGCCTTCTGAGTACAAATCAAATCCATTTGATGCAAATGTCTGATTTTTTTTTTTTTAATAAATGTTATGGAAAAAAAAAAAACAGAGATGACAAAATTTATTGTGTTTGGTAACAATCTGCACATCTAAAAGGTATGAATATACTTTAGAGGAAGTAGAACAGTGAAAACCAAAAGTATTACAGAGTCTATTCAGAATATGCAGAATAGTCCTGTAGAAGATGAAAACCTTTCTTTGAATTCCTTTAGGCAGATGAAAGACTGAAAGCAAAGGTCTCCTTCACCCTGGGAATATCCTATTCCTCTTTCCCCACAGGAAATAGCAGTGATTAATTATTTTCTGGTAGATTTCCTGAGTGCAATCTTTCTCCTGTTTGTTTTTCACTGAATTTCAGTGAATTTAGTATAAAATATCAATGATTGTTTTTGTGTTATCCACAAAGTCTCAAGTCACTCTCAGGTTACAAAATTGCAAACAAGGAAAACACAGTGATTTAACATACTCTTGAAATATTTCTTTTAAGTTTTGAACTGAAAAAAAAAAATATACCTTAGCATTTAATAAGATCTTGATATTATGTTCACTTTTTAACCTGGGCTTAGGGAGGTTTAGGGGCACAGGTGTGCTGCCATAAAACTTATGTTGTTTCTTTTCAGTTTGCATTCTATACATTTACCTATAGAGTTTAATTTTAAAAAATAAATTTTATATTTAGAGCACACACAGCATCTCAAAAGGGATATTTTTCTTTAGGAGTTCCCCTGTAAGACACTCAATGTTTTGCCCACAGCACCAGTTCAGCTGTTTAAGTCCTTCAAACTGATGGGAAAACTCACTTTATGAGGACATCAGCAGACAGCATGTGCCCCGTTTGCCAAATTCTATATGCATTTAAAAGTGTTTAATTCATAGTTTCCCTTCTGTTCATATTTTGAGATCGTTAAGGTCAGCTGTAATATATTTTTTTTCAAATTGTTCATGTTCAGGTGAAGATACTGCTAGCTTTAAAAATGCAGGTGTTTAGGGGCCTCTCTTTATAAAGTTCAAAATATTCTGAGATTTGCATACACTTTTTCTTTTGTTGTTTTATTTATCTAAATAGCAATGCAACTGAAGGACTGAGCAGAGAACTTGAAGAAACATAGTGAAGAAAAAATGGTGAAAGAGATTATACTCATCAGTATTTTTTTCTTTCAGCCTTCCTAAAATTATTCAGCTATGCTAAATTACTCGGTCACACATTAATGGGAAATATTACATAAGTATGTCTACCATGTGCCTTGCTTTTCTAATAATAGAAATGAACAATTGCAAGATAGGAACAAAGTACTTTATTGCCAGTGAAGAACAATATAATAAAAGCAAAAAATCAAAACGTTTTCTCAGTTTAATCCCATGTAAGGAAAATGCAATCAGAGCTTTTCTATGAGCAAGTTGCACTTCTTTACTTTCACTGTTGCTTTTGATGTTATGTGAGGTCAGTCGTTGCTGAAGCATCTTTCCATCTTTTAAAGGAAAGCCAAATACTTACACGTCTAATAACAGTTTCAATCATTTTTGATTCACTTGAAGGAAATTAATATCAGGAGAAAAGATCAGATTATTTCTTTATCTGTGGGAAGAGAAGAAAGAAAAACCTGGGCTAATTAGATTCCTGATGACACTCATAGTATTGATTGCTGAACATCAGCCAACTTGAGGGCATGCTGCTGGACTCTTCAGTCGAGACAGCTTGCTGTAAAAGATTAAAATATGGCTGTAGGGCTCTTGAAATTTGGAAAATTCAAAGCAGAATCTATACTGTTTGAAGTGGGGAAGAAGGCTAAGAAAAAATGTCACTTTCCAAGCTCAGCTTTTCCTATTGAACAGACAAAGCCTTAATGTGGCAGATCCACATAGAGAAACATCATTCTTGGATTGGGCATCAGTCCACCTTTTGCCCTGCACCAAAACTTAAAATAGGTTTTATTTTTACTGAGAAAGAATCTGCACGCAGGCATAAGCTCTCTGCTTCAGGTACAACAGACAATGCAATGTTGCTAGTCTTAGAGGAATAGACAATCTTTTATTCTTGTTTTAATATGTCACTCTGGTTTTGGCCAGAAACTATTTCCTTAGTATTTGGGATATTAACCCAGGCATAGTTATTTTTCTTAAATAATTTAATAATTATAAAAAGAAAAAAACAGTAGCATAAAAGCTACAATAACTTTTTGCTTTGTCTCATTTTACCCTTATTTGCAGTTTGAAAACTTTAATTAAGTAATTTCTTTTAATGGATTCCGATTTTCTGAAGTTTTAAGAGAAGTGTCAAATTCTCTTGATGTCATTGACACTGCAGTGACTTTGCTTCTAATTTGTTTTGCATTTGAGTAGTTATTGCTACAGAGACATTTTTAGGGAATAATTTCATAATTTTCTGTGAAAAAAGAATACTCAGACTGTTAACTGTGCTTCATTAGCGACATTTAATGAAAGCCTAGTTTTCAAGTTTTTTAGTTTTATTTTTCTGACTGCAAAAAGCGCAAGGAAGTGCTACATTTTCTGTTCTCCATACCAATGTAGGTAGTTGGACAGGACATGGAAAGCAAAACAGGTACCACCTCTTACACATCCTCAATGTAGAACATGGTTCACAAACACAAGAAATGGAATAATTAATCCTAAAGTGAACATGAAGTGAAGCTTAAAGGTCAGCTGAATTGATAGGCATGTTTTGCAGCATAACAATTTCTGAAATTGTATTGAACCTCTGCAGGTTACACACTGCTCGAAATGCCAAGCATCTGCTTGCTGTTGAGCTTCAGCTTTAGTTTTTGAAGTTACAGAGATTAAGATCAGTTATGCATGGAAAGGAACAGTAAAGTATAATTTTACCGGGGGGGGAGAAAAAAAATACATGAATTTTTAAGTTCTCCCTGTTGTAGAGGACTTAATCATTTATGCCACTGCTAATAGTAAATTAAGTCTTTAAATGTCAGACCACTGTTCTGCATCTTCCTCAGATCAGAGCCAAGGAAAACTTCTTGCTACTCATGGTCTGGCATTACCCACTAGGAAGGGAGTCAACAAACCATTTTCCATGCTTCTGAAATAGCAATGATGCAAAGTGGTGCTCAGGGATGAATGCTGCTTTCTACTCACATTCCACCCTTGAAAAGGGACTTCAGAGTTTTCTCAAAACAAGTACCCAAAACTGATTTGACAACAAAGTTTAAAACACTGGCACTGGAAAAGTAATTTGTCCAGGTTAAAGGTTAACTACATCAACCAGACAAAACAGAAATATTTGAAAGTAAAGAATCTATTATTTTCACTGCTGTCAATATAGTACATTTTATCAACAATAAATTCCCTGGTACCAAAAAAATAGAGAATAATTAACATTCTTATGAATACAACTATCATTTAAAAATATGCTATAAAATATTAATGTCTCAAAATTATGAGATGTGAAACTAAACACAAATCAGACAGAAGGAAACATTTTAAACATGCACTGTGTATAATAGTAGATTAAGGTATAACAGTAAGTAGTTTCTCGTTGATGTGAGATACTGTTCTCTAAACAGCAGAACTTCATGAAGAAATATGACAGTTTTGACAGAATACATTTTGCAAATACAGGGAGAAATTTTGATAAAAAATTGGCATTGTATTTTTAGTCTTACCAAATAAAAATACACAGTATTTTAATTTCAGAATTATAACTTTGTTTATGTGATTGATTTACTGTTAAACGGGCAAATCCAATCGAAGAATTCCATATTTTTATTTTATCAGAACAGAATGCCATTTTCTTACAATTTTTTTGTTGTTGAAAACGCATATTTATTTAGAGATTCTGTAGGTGTTCCTAGTTTTTCATTAGACAAAAACTATTTATTGGTACATCAAAATTACATCACTTAATCACAAATTTCATCAAGTTCAAATATCATCCTACAGAGTATGCCAAAGATTTCATACTTGTATCACCTAATTACTTCACATTCAGTCCCAACATTAAAAACACTACTTCCATTAAGTAAAAAAATAAACCATTAAGAAGCTTAGTTTATCCCTTTCATTTGATTCACATCATTTTTTACTTGAATTGCTAACCATTAATCTTTTATGGCACCAAATGTTCTGTTAGTGAGACAGAGAGCTTATTTGGGGATTTCTGCAGCCTAATACAGTTCAAATAAAAATCTTGAAGAATAATCATGTAACTTAATTGTATTCATCAAGTCAATGAGTTAGTGTTCTAATAAACCTAATCAGTTCACTCTTCCTTCCTGCAATCAGGTCGATCAGTGTGGTCTTCCTCCCTCCACAGAGAACTTCACCCCAATTAATCAGAGAACTTCAGCTTTTCCTTGTTCCATTTAAGTCCTCTACTGAATGCTGCCTATACTGTGTCATAAGACCTGTTGCCATAAATAGATGCATTTCTCCAGCTCATTACTACTGAACTTGAACCTCTTTTCAGGTTAATACAATTCCTTAAGCACAGAGCTGTGGTGATTCAGCTTCCTTGACATTGTAGGTTCAATAAGGTTTATGTCTGCAATCTGTGCATTTTGGGAACACTCACTGCCACAATCTCCTCCACAGGTGACAATACTTCTAAGAGTTACTTTGTCATTCATTATAATGTGATTTTTACCAAAGCTTCTATTGCAGCCGCAGGTCAGATCCACTTTTTTGTACCTGTCACTTGTCAGCAGGATGACTTTGGTTCTCAGCTAAGTAGAAAGGGACATTCTTGCAAGTTACCTCCACACTCGTCACCCCACTACCCAGTAGTTTTAGTCAAGACACATGCATCACACTGACTTTTGTACTAGTGTGAAATAGTAACGTGTCATCATACAGCATCACACAGACAACAAAAATGAGAATAATCTGAGGAACAGTGTGTAATTGCACCTAAAACCCTGTATCTGTCTGAGGATTATGAAGTTTCCCTCAATATGATCCAGAAGAGTAGGTGGACTTCCTGAAGTTACGATCAGCAAAGCCATATAGCTCTGTTCTAAAACAGCTATAGCTATTCAGCTGCAGTCTAAAAATATAAGCTATAACATCAGAAAGTCATTAACCGAATTTCATAAAACCTTATTGCATTTAGCTTCATCCTTCTGGGGAGCAGCAAGTGCCACATTAACACACACACAATGATAAGGAGCAAGCGAGGTACTCCCAGCTCCCACAATCTTTGAGAAGGATGAATTTTTTAAGAGGTGAAGAATGCTTCAGGAATTGTGAACATTAAACTGATTATGGACTGTAAATTAGCAAATCATTACTCTGTCTACACAGAATTAATTGATAACTTTGTAGCACTGTGACTCATCTGACCATGTTTCAGTAATAGCAGCCCTGTCTAGAGGAGTTTTTTTGTTTCTTTCTTTCTTTTGGTTGGTTGTGGTTTTTTTGTTTGTTTGTTTGTTTGTTTGTTTTTATTGTAGAAATGGGCTTTAAAAAACTGTTCAGGATCTACGTAACATGTTTAGAAAATGTAATCTGCTTTGAAACTATTGAATCTTTTTCCTGAGGATATCACAATTGCTTCCTAGGCCATAAAAATATCTGTGCATTCATGGTATAGTTATGAATCAGGTGTCCCTACAGGTACTAGACAAGCATACTGCTTAAGGGTTCAACGTGATGGAAACTGCCTGGGTATCTGGGAAACAGTCTAGAGACAGGGTGGGCATGTAGCACAAGACCTTCAACTCCTTCAGTGAGCGGTCATGCACCTCACCTTGGCAGAAAATTGGGTGGTATTGACCTAGACTTCTCATACCTGTATGCAGACAAATAATCAAACAAGTGGTATTTACCCAGCTATAAAATTATTGGTGCCCCTGTTTCCCATATGCACAACATCTTGAGCTGGCTTGTACAGGTGCTTGTTCAGGGAATCTGTCTCCATCAGCGTTGTGCAGAGCCCAGTGCCCAATGATGTGGCCCTGCTGAAGCCAAAGTTTTGCTGAGGTCTCACACCACACAGTGCACTCTTCCTGGGGCAACCACTTCAGGGGGCAACCTGGTCATTGCTTACTCTGTATTTAGCCATGTCTTCACCTCCCATAATTTTAAATCTATCATTTCTTCTTTAAGGTACAGGGAGGATTTCCAACTTTATCCTTGTCCTGGTTTGAGCTGGAAAAGAGCTAATTCTATTCAGTGATTCTACTTTTCACCTCAGTCTCTTCTAACTGCATTTTCTGAGTTTAACAGCAGAATTTCGCAGGCAGTGTCTACTTCTAGCAGTAATAACACTCCATGGTTACAGCTGCTACCAAGGATTTAGGTGTGCAGAAAGGCTTTTGCTTATATTTGTTCCTGTGCAGACCAAGGTCACTGCTAAACCTTGTGTGCCATGTTGGGGTGCAGTAAGTTAAGAGGTGGAACCTGTGGGAAGGAGCAAACAGGACAGGTGACCCTAAACTGACCAGTGAGGTATTCCATCCTATATATGTCATATTCGGCACAAAGCTGAGGGATCCCAAGGCTCAAGCCTCTTTTTCAGTGGCTGGTGTCCAAGGAGAACTCTGCCTGTTCTGCCTTTGATCCTGTTCTGTGTGTTCCTGAGTCCAGTTCCAGGATCCAGGTCTGATTCCAGTTCTTGTCTGCTGCCAGATCCAATCTGGGATTTCCTGAGTGCTTGCTGCAGAGCATCAGTGGTGATAATGGTATAATTGCCATCAGGGGGTTGGGTTCAATATTAGGTCTGTATATATTTCATTTTATTGTTATTATTTTAATTAAAGCTGGTTTAGTTGTTTTGTTTTGTTTTTTTCCCAATTCTTAAGTGTCTCTCCCATATTCCATTTCCCCTTTGGGAAGGGATGAGGGGTTAATAGAGAGCATTTGTCATTTGTCTAGTTGCTGTCTCAGTCCTAACACTTGACAATCCTCTGGCTTATAGCTTCTTTCAGTTCTCTTCTCAGATCTGGAAGTTGTGCTTGATACAGAGTCATATTAATTTTTTTATTACCTTTTCATAATTTTTATGTCCTTTGCAAAGTGAGCATATGTGCACACAAACACACACAAACACGTTTCATGGTTTTTCATCCAGTGTAATTGTCTGCAATAATTTGCAGGGTGGGCATAGAGGAAGGTTTAGTGACTGTCAAATGCTGCACATGTAACAACCCTCCTCTGAAATAAAGGTGTTATCCTTGCAGTTTTGATGAAAACATAATGCATAGCAATAACAACAACACCGCAAGTACATTACAATAATAATCTCATTAAAAAAAAAAATCTATTGCTTTATAGTAAAAATAAGATGAAGGAAAATTAATCAAAATGTTATCCAAAGGTTATGTCTTGACCTGGTTTTGTGCAGAAACCTGACTTTTACATGACTATTCCAGGGCACAGGAGAATCACAAGTTTTATTTTCAAACTGGCTTGTGTATCATCTTCATTTTGTAAGCAGCAATGTATAGTTCCAAAGAAATGTCATTCCACTTATGAGCTGCAATATAATATAAAAAGTAATATAGCTGCAATATTTGACATTATTTACAGAAAACCACCCCATATGCCATGTCCAGCCATCCATGGTTTTATAGACAGCTTCAAAGCAGTAATTAGAAATAATACGTTAAAAGAACAAGTAAATTGTAATTATGTCTTCCCATATGGCCTTTGTTTAAAGAAGAGTTTCTCACTACACCTTTAATTCAAAATAAGCTACCCTTTTCTAATACAGCAGAAATAACATCTTGAAGAATATATGTCCTCCTAAAATTCAGGCATGTCACTTCTGTCTTACAAATCCATTAATAATTACCTTGATAAGACAGTGATGATTAATGAACTTCGGGTGTTCAAACAGGACAAAGTGAAAACGTTTGAGGCATGTCTGAACTTCCCAGAGGGAGAGGAGATGCTCCTCTGAAATTGAATTATGTAAGGTTAAAGTTACAGTGAAGAATACACCTGTAAAACCTGGGACAGACTTCTTTCTTTTCAGCAGCCTCCATACCACACAGAGCTGCCTGATTTTGCCTCTTTGAGCTTCAGCCTGTTCTCTTTCTGAAAGAGAGATTTTTTGAAAGCTTTGACAGTGATATGGCCAGTATCCTTTGCAACTCAGCAGTCAAATTAACTGCTTTGTAGCAGAATAGTAAGAATAGAGAAAGAATATCGTTTTGCAAAATGCACGACCAGTGATCTCTGGACAACATGAACTAATTACCTGTTCAGAAGACCAAAAAAAAAAAAGAGAGAAAAAATAAAACTATGTCACCATTTTTGCCATTTCTGTATACAGCCTACCACAGCAAAGGGAGTTTGCTCTGACTCAGTGGGGTTTGGGTATAATGGTTTAATTTGCAAGCATCTCTCACATGCGGATAGCCTCCAGAGCAGAAGATGAATAAGGCTTTGTAACGTGATGGTTATGGTGGTATAAAACCTTATTGAATATTATTTTCATTTTGCATCTACTTGAGATCAGCTTAATATTCCCCAGCTGGAAAAGAATTAGTTCCCACCATTTCCTCATTAAGGACAAAGCCATCTTGAGTTACTATCCCAACATAAATGCATCTCTATTGATTACATGAAATGCATATTGGAACATATGTTGCACTTCTACAGGTAGTCAGCTTCTTTCCATGAGACTTTCCTCCTCCTCAAAAGCAGAAACTCCAGAGACTGCCCTAGTGTGTCCTTTAAAGTCTTACCCTTGTGCCTTCCTGTCTTTCTTGGCTTGATGCTTCAGCCTGCTTAGCCCCTGTAGAGCTCCTCTCATGCTGGTGGCTGAGGCACCTCTGCTGGACACTGACACACATAACATCTGGCCAGTTTTTTGTTTTGGTTTGGTTTTTTTTTTTCCCCAAAATTCTATTTTTTTTTTTTTTCTGAAATTGGACATGAACACTGCAGCCACCTCTTCCTACAAACCAGCTCTCCTTCCTCTTGCCAACTCAGAGCTAAGCACCTCAGGAGGGTTAATTCCAGTCTTCTAATGCTTCATGCTCAGTATGCTGCATGTAGACAGAAAAAGAAATATTTGTGTCTGAATTACTTCCAAGGAAATGTCTGGAAGAAACACCTTAATCTTGTGACGGCAATACGAATTAAAGGTTATTATTTCAATTTCCTGTTACAGATTTCTGTTAATATCAGGCTAGCTGAGAGAAATATTTAAATGAGCAGACTTTTCTGTTTATGCAATTTGTGTAATAAGTAAATGCCTTAAAAGGAAGACTAAAGATTTTTTTTTTTTTACATAGGTAAGATTTATTACACCCACACAGACAACCCCTTCTTTCCCCCCAGTCCTTTCTTTCATTGTCCCAACAAAATACATAATTTCTGTTGCTTGAGTTTCTTGACTTATGTTTGTAAGTAAGCCTGTGTGCAAGGGCTGGGTCAGGCAACCCCCAGTATTAATACAGGCTGGGCCATGAAGGGATGAAGAGCAGCCCTGTGGAGAGAGGTATTGGGGTACTGGTGGATGAAAAGCTGGACATGAGCTGGCAACATGTGCTTGCAGCCCAGAAACCAGTTGCATCCTGGGCTGCATCCAAAACAGTGTGGGCAGTGGGTTGAGGGAGGGGATTCTGCCCCTCTGCTCCACTCTAGAGAGACCCCCCCTGCAGTGCTGGGTCCAGCTCTGGAGTCCTCGGCACAGGAGAGACAGGGACCTGCTGGAGTTGGTTCACGGAAGGCCACAAAAATATCGGAGGGCTGGAAGCCCTCTGCTGTGAGGACAAGCTGAGAGAGTTGGGATGGTTCAGACTGGAGAAGAGAAGGCTCCAAAGAGACCTTATTGTGGCCTTTTAATATATAAAAATAGTGTATAAGACAGGGAGCAATCCTTGTAGTGACAGGATAAGGGACAATGGTTTTAAACGGAAAGAGAGTAAGTTTAGACTGGATGTGAGGAAGGCATTGTTTCCAATGAGGGTGGTGAAACACTGGGACAGGTTACACAGACAGGTAATAAATGCCCCATCCTTGCAAGTGGTCAAGATCAGCTTGGATGGGGCTTTGATCAACCTGATCTAGTTGGGGACAACCTTATGTCTCTGCCCATGGCAGGGGAGTTGGACTAGATGACCTTTCAAGGTCCTCTCTAACCCAAGCCATTCTATGATTCTATGTGAACTAACCACTTCATCATTTATAATCAAGAAGATTATTGGTATAATTTACTGACAACTTTCTGACATTTGGGCATTTTCCATCACCTAAGTAGTTTTCTAGCTCTATTACTTGTGGCTTGGCTATAATATTTAAAAAAAAAAAAGAACCAGAGTTGTTTTTTTTTTCTTATGAAGTGTTTAGTTTTGCATATAATTTTAGCTATGTTTAAGTAAATACTCTAGTAGTATTGTGTTTCCAAGTATTTAACTTGATTTTTCTTTTCAGTGCTCAGGAAAGCCTCCACCAATATAACATTGTCTTGACATTGGCTCTGTAAGGAATGTTAGACAAAAAAATTCAATAACAATATTATTCAAAAGAATTAATGCTATTTCTAAGAAGAAAACTTTAAAATTTTAATTAATTTATTTATTTTTTAAAAAGAATATTGAGCTAAAGTTTCCCTTTACTCCACTGTATGCATGATAGTCAGGATATAACAAAACCTGAGACTTCATAACCAGTGCTCAGTGGATGAGTCATGTCTCAATAGTAGGCCATATAGAAATCTGTTGGTTGACAAAGTCCTTTGTTTACTGGAAAATTTTGTACTTCTTCCAACTATAGTTCTTTTTCCCCATACATCCTCCTTTTCCTGACAGTTTCCTGATGGGATCCAGCATAGCCTGGAGATGTGGCTGGATTTTTTGGGGTTTTTTTTTAGTTTTTTTTTTTTGTGTTGACCTTTCAAGTGGGTACATCTTGTAAGATAACATGTTAACACATGATGAAGTCTTTCCTGTAGAATATCAGTGTCATCTATGTGTGGGGTTTTGGTGGTTTTGAAAGCAAAAAGGGAAAACTGGTACGGTAAAGATAGTAAGCGTGAGGTTGGTATGATGTTGATAAGATAAATATCAATGCAGTTTAAACAGCACAGTTCTGAGCCTGTGATACTGCTTGAGGGTATTTTCAATTGAATTATTTGATGCAAGAAACTTAAAAGCATCAAAACAATGGCTTTGTTCCTCATATGAGCTGTTTAAATGCACAGCAGAAACTGTCTTTAGAACATGGACTGATCAGAGCAACAGGATTCACCACTTAGTGACAGATGTTGCTGCACTCCTGTCTGTTTTCTCTTTCTGACCGTGGGAAATGTTAAACAAAGAATCTATTTATGCTATAATCAATGACACATCAACCTTCTTCAATAGTCATTTCAGTTTTTATTTTTTGTATTTTTTATTTGTAATTTTATGATTGCCTTCACAGTGTGTGTGCTCTTAGCCATGAACTGCATAGACATGCAGCATACTACACTTTTTTCAAGATATATCCTAAGAAAGAACATCTTTTGACAGCAGGGTTTTTAAAAAAAAAAAATAAGAAAGAAAAAAATAAACCCTGTTTTTGGCATGAGCAGGGTTAAAATTTCTTTCTTTTTCATTATGGATATTTTAAACTTGTTTTATAAATACTTGAAATGTAGTATTGCAGAAATATCCATCCTACAAAAAACAAATTCCATATTTTTGTGGCACGTGACACAGGCAGAAGGGTGAAATGTCAACATTTGCCCTGTTTGCTGTATAGCAGGTAATAAGATATCTAGAGAGAGTTTAACTTTTTTTTTTCCTCTCTTTACTTTTGTACAGGAATTTGTTTACCTTCAGTGGCTAACCTTTACCTAATTCATTATATCATGAAACAGATTAAATTGTATGTTTTTCATAGCATTTCATAACATTCCATAGCAGACTGTACTTGATGAAGCGAGACTTAAATTATAGGGGTCATCTGTAAGTGCTCTCCTAGCTGTGGTTATTTAAAAATATATGTGCTGAAGGGAAGTGCAGGAGAAACCTTTTTTTTTTGATCAGAATATCTGCTTCTGAAATCAGATAGTAAAAATTATGTTGATCATAAAGTTTAAGTAGGGAGGACTTCCACTGCCAAGTATCAGGGTTAAATCTTTCCTGTAGATATGAATTGCTTATAGGATCAGTAAGAAATCATAAATACTTTCTTATTATGGCTCACAGAGTACTTAAGAACCTTCCCTACATACCTAAAACAGAATCTGGGAACAACATTGGAAAGATTGCTGTGAACTTACTTTGTGCAAATGGTTGTAAGTGGAAAGTATTTGAATGTATTCCAAACTGGAAATTAGTAGGACTTTTTTCTGTGTTGCTGTTTCCCTGGAAGATTTGTTTTTCCTTCTTCAGAAAGAACAAGCCAAAAGCCACTGAACGATAAACAGATGAAGTGAACACTGTGTGCTTCCTCAAGAGCCTGGATGAAATTATGAAATGATCGATTACAAAACTAACTGTGTATCTTCCCATAAAACACTGAATTTCATGAGGTTATTGCACATCATTGTAAGGAGAGTGAAAGACCCAGTTTTACTTATACCTACAAAGCTCTTTCATATTTGGTACTATGAGCGTGCACTATTCTCACCAGTTCCCCTCTGCTGGATCATTCCAGGTTAGCTAAACTCATCTTAACATTATTTTTTCTAATAACAAAGAAGGTATTGACCAGTAGAAGAGAGAAGTTTATTTAGTGAAACCACTGGAGAAGAGAGGTTAAGGGTTAAGCAACTTTCTGTTTTAACAGGAACTATGGATTGAACCTAGTTCAGTGTTGTACTGCACAAACTTATTTCACAAATATGACACCAAGCCCTATGCTAGTAAAAGTCATACAGCATATGACTATATGCTTATATCATAGTCATATTCTGTAGCTAAAATTAAGATACTGACATGTATATTTAATACAAGAATACTAAGAAAATCAATCTTTCTGTAATTAATTTGGTGCCTCTGTGTTTGAAGAAACTTGGACAGAGCTGTTCTGAAGAGTAATAATTTTGATCTATAATGAAATTGGTAACATAGCAACTTATTTCAATTTCTATTACTGGAACGATCAAATTGGCAAATTACAAGTAAACATTTGTTTTTAATTTCAGCAGCAACTGTGCAAATACTGAAAGGAACAACCTCTGTATTTGTTCTATAATCCAGACCCTTACTAACAGCAGTCAGCTCCTTGAATCCATTGACCATGTATCAGACTTGTATTGGCTTGAATGTTCCTTGTAGACTTTTAACTCCTTGATTTTACCAGGTCTTGACATTTCCTCTTGTAGGATACAGATAAGACATAACCAATGACTGTTGAGTATAAATAGACAAAAGGGAAAAAAAAAAAAAAAGCCCTTTAAAAAAGCTCTTTAAAATATTACCTGATGAACTTGGAATGATTCCCTTACTTTCCAGTGAGACATATTATTTTGAGCCCACTGCAGTACGTGCAAACTAACAATTTTTTTACTTTAAGGTCTGAAAGTGCCTTCCCTACAGGATAAGCAACTTGTGTCCTAGATCTGTCATATTAACTCTTTCATAGCTAGATTCACTTTCTCTTAGAGACTTTTTCTAGAGCCTGCTTTGTGTTATATATTGTTGTTTATTCATTTGTGTAGAATGCTCTATGATAAGTGATTCCTGTATACTTGGCTTTTATGATTCATGTTTATAACTAGTAGAACTTTTCTTTCTGGTGGAAGAAACACAGAGAGACATAAAAATCAGATAGCCCAAAGTCTCCACAGATTTCTTATGTTTCATTTTTCCAAGATGCTTTAGTAATGCATTTTGGGGAAAAGAAAATCAGATTGTATAAAAAAAAAACCAAACTTATATCAAATAAGAAAAATAGATAGAAAACCAAAATAAATCCTATTCCAATAGAGGATATTGTAGCACAAAAATAGAATGGATAATACCATATTTCAGAACATTATGTACAAGAAAGCATTTAAAAATCTACAGATGGCAATAAATCTTTAATCTGTTGCCATATAAGTAAACAGCATGAACTCAGTCTTAAATTTTCATTTTCTCTCCCAAGGGATTGGTTTGTGATGCTTAGCTTCCTTCTTATTTCAACTTCTTCATATGACTTTATGGAGTTATGCAGAAATTCAGCTATAAAAGTGTAAAAGGATTTTAAAAACCACAACACTCACTTCAGCTCACCACAAAGTTGTTAAAGAAACCGTCTAAGCAGATGAGCTTTCCCAAAATTCAGCAGCAAAATGCTGCTCTAACCAGATATATGAACATTTCATTGTAAACAATTTTGCCTTCTTAATAATCTCATTCAGATTGTATATGTCCTTAAAATTAATATGTTCGCAGTACTTGGAGGACTGATGCTAATCACCTTAAAGCAGAGGAATTAGCATTTATTTATTAATACAAAAATTCAAAAGTGAGGTTTGCATTTCTGCCTGCCTGGAGTTTCATCTAATGTGATCTCTTGCAATAAATGATATGTAAAGAATACTCTACATCTCTGCATATGAAGTTCAATTGACTTAGTAGAAATACACAATCTACAAAGAAAAAGCATATCAGACATTGTTTTCATCATTAATATCTGATTAAACAGTGGCACTGAAATACTGGATCAAATTATTTTGCCTTTAAAAAATTTGAAGAGGCTCCATGAAGAATGCATTCCTATATGGAAATCTATGTGAAACATTCTTAAAGAGAAAATGAAGGGATAAATGAAGGGTCAGAAACGCCCTATAGATACTCCTTTTGTGGACTAAAAAATGCATGTTCCTTATCATCTTATAGACCCCTGTTACCAGGTTTCTCAGCCTGTATTCATCATGATGTATATATGTATATAGACACGTTACAGTCTCTTGCTCTAATAAAATAGTAAAAAACCCTATTGTTCAATTTCATGGTATTAATAATGTATGAGATGCACTGACTTATTAGGGTTAGTCCTCAAAAGATGGAAGAAGTATACTGGGTTCAGTTTGGGGTCCCTCACTACAAGAAAGTCATTGAGGTGCTGAGGTGTGTGCAAAGCAGGACAACGAAATTGGTGAAGGGTCTAGAGCACAAGTCTTGTGAGGAGTGGCTGAGGATACTGGGGTTGTTTAGCCTGGAGAAAAGGAGGCTCAGGGAAGACCTCACTGTCTACAGCTCTCTGAAAAGAGATTGCAGGCAGTTGGGGCACTGATCTGATAAGTCTCTTCCAACCTAAAGAATTCTATGATCCTATTTTGATGCAGTGAGGAAATGTTTAAAAAATGATAAAGAGAAATATTTTGAAAGAGAGAAGGAAGATGTGATGATATGTTTTTTTGGCTGTGGGGGAAATGATCTGGTGGTATTCAAGATGAAAGCTGAAGAAAGAGTAGACATTTTCTGAGTAGAAATTTAACTTGTAGATGAGGGAGAATAGTTGCACATTAAAACTCACTAATCAGAGAACAGTTAGTAGAAATTAGCACGATATCTCTCATGTCAGCATGATATAGAAAATCAGATTTTAACATTAAATTAATGTTGATTAAAAAGTGAGAAACTGATTGCAATGAAAATAGAAGTCCCTTCATGCATGGAGCATTAGCACCACAAAATTAATTATTAGAAAAAGTCCATCTACTGAACTATTTAATATGTCATAAACAGTATGTATCTTCTTACTCAGAGCAAAAGAGTGGCCTTCTTTCTCATTCAGTATTTGATTTGCTTGTGCAAGCACTAAGAACATATTGATGGCAGTAAGGAATGTATACCTGGACTTTTTTTACAATGTTGATGCCACTTAGTCATGATAAACTGGAACACAAAGCTCTAGGATAAATGCAAACTACTAAACACCAGCTCTTTACTCCCAGTAGGGGAAAATATGGACAGTTTATTTAAATAGTACAGCTACTATACTAATTTATTAATCAGAATTGAGGTGCAATAAGCTGCATTATTTAAGGCTTTTTTTACTTTTCTCCTTCTAGTTATTTCAGCTAGATTCATAACTGTTGGCATGTGGAGCAGTTATTATTCTAATTAGGAAGGAAAATACTGATGGCTTAGTTCATCCTCCAACAAATCAATATTTAATTAACAATATGTCAAAATCCAAATGTCTGTAATTAAATTTTTCTGGGGTAAGATGACAATGCCATTCTTTACTGATATCACTATATATACTAAAATATTAGGACACATAACTGAAAATTTATGAAAAGGCTGTTACAATGCATTCAGGCAGACAGCTTTCCTTTTAATATAACCACAATTTCAAGCAAGTATAGTGTGATGACTTTTATTTTTTAAAAAAGCCTCTACATTTCTCCCTTAACCCAGATTCTTACAAGCTGTCATTAAAAAAAAAAAAAAAAAAAAAAAAAATTCCTAAAAATGTCAAGTTCTTTCACTATGAGATGTGAAGCACATTCAGCTCCTTCAGTGACTGTGCTCTGTGAAATTTGGAGCAGTTAATCTTCATTTACATCACCATTCCCTTGTTAGGGAGTTTGTAACAGCTAGTACATGAATGTAATCTGTAATATTTAGTATAAGGGGATAGTTCCTGAAGGCACTATGGAAAATCTTCTGCAAATGTCTCATCTCTGTTGAAACTTTTTTTCGTAATATCCACTGAAAATCAGTACTACAGAGCAAAAAAGCAGGGCAATCTTTGTCTCCTGAATACGTCTGAGGTACTAAGCAATTCCAGAAAAATTCCTTTGGTTTTCTTCGGCTTACTGTCCCTGGTAACCATGTAGAGTGTTTAGGGATATTTGTTTACTAGGAAAATCATTCTGCATCCATATGTACAACAGACAAAAGTATATGTCTGGAAGATGAGAGAGAAAACAGGATTGAGACAGGCACACAACTACAGTCGAAACAATATTCTTAAAACAGAAAAGAAGTTAATGTTGTTATGTTAAGAATGTCTAGTACATTATCAAATACTAATTTTCCAGAGACTCACTTGCCTGGGAAGAAAGTACAATCAGTACTTTCTTGAGCATAATTGCAGGGTAAATTAATTTGGTAAATAAAGGTAAACTATTATTTTTTTTTAATAGCTGACTTTATATTCACTTAGAGATTGTGGATTTGCTGTTCATTCATGGTTTCTCACATTTATTTATCTCAAAAGAGAATCTTACTCCTGTATGTTCAGAGTCCTTTCTAGTCTTGATTGAATTGTCACAGCTTGGTTTTAACCCTTTTGAAATATTAGTTTAAACTTGTAAGACCTGAAGGCTTTTAACTTTACAGGTGGTAGCAAGTTAAGCCTCCTCTCAGTCCTCTGCTTTTCTCTGGTCTATTACCACCAGGCAGGATATAATCACTGTAATTCCTTCAAAGACAGTGAAGAAGATCAAACACTGATTTTCCCAGCAATAACTCAGCAAATCCTATGTGTGAATTCTGGAGCTTACTAAGGCCACAGTTGCATGTGCACCAAGGTCAATGCCAATGCCATCTTAGAGCTGTGGCTCAAGGATTACTCCTGTCAAAAACAGTGAAGGGGGCTCTTTCTTGCAATAGAGCTTTTACTTTCTTACTGAAAAGGAAAATCAGATTTACCTTCAGGAGTGTATTAATATTTGTACCACAATATTATGACTGGTTGTTGTCTATAGAAATAAAAGTGTTTAGGGCTTAGTACTGCATAAAAGTGCTTTGTCTAGACTGGGTCCAATTCCAAAATCCAAATCTGTTCTTCGGTGGAGTTCTAAAATTGTGCTATAATAATGTGTTTGTAGGATGCACTCATAAAAAAATACTCCCCAGATGTATTTAAGAAGTAATTTTACTAAATTTCTTTTTTTTTTTTTACCCAGCTTTGCAGATTACTTTCTTAGAAATGTATTTAAATCAGTTGAAATGAATTTCTCAGCTCCCTGCGTTAAGGCTGTGGTTTCATGTGCAAATGCTCAGAGTCCATCATGCATCTTTCTTTGTGTTTCCAGAGCAACTCCATTTTTCAGTGCAATTCAAGCTCCTATTTTGACTCTAAAATATGGAAACTGGAAAAAGTATCAATTGCTTTGGTACCAGGTAACCTTTAGCTTGGCTGTCTCGGAATCTGGGTGCGTGCTGGTCTCTTGTAATGAGGTACTAATTCCCCTTGGCCATGCTCTGGTGAAGCAAAGCAGATTGCATGAGGGCTTCTGCTTCTGGCTCTTCTTCCTTTAGGTTTTAGTGTGGTATCCACGCCTGTAGTCAAAGAGACTGGAAAAAAAAACAAGAGTGAGAGGAATGGGACCACATTTCAATCCATAATTGTAATTTTGGGAGAAATAGCCTGTAAAAGTATATTTTATCCTTTTACTAACATCACACTACTTGCAAAACAGAGAAGAGACCTTTGATTTTATTTGAGGCACAAACCATGATCAGAATTGAATGGCAAACATGTAAATTAATATCCCAGAAGCTGACTGGTGATTCTATGTGATGACAGTTCCATTTCACTATACTAATTAATATATGTAAGGTACTTATTTACCTTTTTGTCCCAGCAACATAAAAGCAAGCAACAAAATCATATGTTTCAGTCTGTGGAAAAGAACCAAAACCAGAAGAACAGGCTCCTGAACCTGATCGTCTTGTCTTTCAAGAGGAAAAAGCTAATTGAAATCAGTAATTGCTCTGCACATTCCTGACCTGAAAAACCAACTGCATGTGACTGTTTCCCTCTTTGTTGCCAAGAAGAAAGCAGTTGTCATACCTCACTGGACGAAATCCAAACAATAGAGTAAGAAATGTTCTGCATTTGAAGGATTTAGAAATTATTGTGCATTACTTAGATAAAAGTATATTTTACATTCGGGCTGTTCTCTCACTTTCTTTTCACCCTTATGTAAATTACTGTTCACTTCATTTATGGTGTTATACTGTAGGTCACAGTAGCATATTCTAAAATATTATATCCTAGTTGCTGGGTTTTTTTTTGCTTCATAGTACCTTGATGCACAAAAATAAAGATCTTCTCTTGATATTTAACTCCCTAAATCCATATAGAACAATTCAATCATGGTCTGCAAATAATTTACTTTCTTTTAGATAACATATCTTCTAAATTCATTGAAAACTGCAGAAACCAAATAATTTTTTGAGTGGGAATCCTGTGAGATTTGTATAGTGTGTCTCCTTGGTGTATATTATATACTAATTGGCCTACAGTGTGAATGCCATTTCTACTGCCTGAAACACAACTTCTGCATTACCCCATGGACAGAAATGGGAAGAAAAGTCTGAATGGCCCTTGATAGATATGTATGGGTAGAATAAAAATTTTTAGAAAAATTCCCCCAGATATCTTTCTGGAGGAAAGATATATTCCTCCAGATACCTTTCTAAGGTAAGCATCATATAATGAGGGCGCTATGTTGTTTTTGGCTGGCAGAGAATTAATTTTCTTCACAGGAGCTTGTATGGGTCTGTGTTCTGCATTTGTGCTGGAAACAGCGTTGATAGCACAGGGATGTTTTGGTTACTATTGGGCAGTGTTTACACAGAGTCAAGACCTTTTCTGCTCCTCACCCGTCCAGACCAGAGAGTAGTGTGGGGTGCACAAGGATCTGGGAGGGGACACAGCTAAGACAGCTGACCCAAACTGACCAAAGAGATGATCTGGAAGATCACATGACATGATGCTCAGGCTATAAAGCTGGGGGAAGAGGAAGAAAGGTGGAAAAATTTTGAATTATGTTGTTTGTCTTTCTAAGTCACTCTTACATGGGAAAGACCTTTCCTGGAGATGATTGTACACTTTCCTGCCAATGGGAAGTGGTGAATGAACTCCTTGTTTTGCTTTGCTTGCGTGCATGGCTTCTGCTTTACCTGTGAAACTGTCTTTATCTCAGCCCACAAGTTTTCTCATTTTTACCAGTCCAATTCCCTCCCTCATCCCATCAGGGTGGAGAGAGCAAATGTCTGGGTGGGGCTGAGTTGCTGGCTGGGTTTGAACCATGTTGGGTGCCTATAATGATATAAAAAAGGACAGTGCCTTCACTCTGTATGGGTACAAATGCAAAGATGATGACCAAGAAGGGAGATTTTCCATGTGTAGGAAGATTTTATTATTAATTCAATTGCAGCTGTGTTAGGCCAGTGATGAAAATCTAACCTGCTACAGTTAAAAACTAGGGACAGCTGTATGAAATAGATCCTGCTTTCAGTTCCCTGTTAATGTATGAGTATGCAATGTGTGTTGGTGTGCTTGAATTTCTTACAGACTCCTTCCTAGGCAGTGGATCTGAATTCCTATGAAATTCTGGTGGCTGACACTGGAGATTGTCTTTTAACTGTGCAGGATTTTTATCAGTGAACTTGTGATATTCACTGTCTGCCTTTTAGAAAAATATAATAGAACTAGTACTGTTAGCACCTCAAGGAATTTTATTTTAAGCTGAACAATTAAAATTTGTGCTTTTGGGAGTGTGAGCCAGGTCTTTATTTTTCATACACCAATTAGTGTGTGATTTGTCTACCGTTCCAGTTGTCTATAGAATAGGATTCCGCTCTTTATGTATTAGATTACAGGGAACAATCATCTTTTGTGAGCTCTTAATTAAAAAGCCAGCTAGCTTTAATTTACATCTAAGTCTAAGCTATAAAATTCAGCTCCAGGTTTCAACTCCTCCTTTCCTTTCACTGTGTCTTAAAACAGAAACAAAGACATTTATTAGGAATCAGACTCAAGATTGGGCTATTATATAGAGAAAGGCCAGCTGTGAGATTTAGGTCTGACTTTATACCACAGAAACCTTAGGATGGCAGACTTGAAAGTAATTTTGGATATAGCACTTCAGATTTTGTTCTTATCTGAAAAGAAAGCCAACACCCAAGTCCTCCCCAGAATACAAAAAAAAACCCCAAAACAAACCCTAACCCTGTATAATTGTTTTCACTATGTAGCTTTAAATATTAAACTAAAACTGTATTGATTCTTGAGAAGAATATTTAATTTATTTTTACAAGTTTCTTGTGTCGTATCTAAGTGTGGTGGTTTAAACCACT
>NW_008607596.1:27778-27989 GCF_000691845.1 Merops nubicus | reverse complement strand
GGCGGAGCAGGTGCCATCGGAACGCGGCTCCTCTTCTCTCTAAGGGTGCCTCAGCCTGCGCAGAACCTCGGAGCGCTTTTTTCCCCGCTTCGAGGAGCCACGGGACTCCTTACCCACATGAGAGAAGTTTAAACACTCCGAAAAATCACATTAGGCCTTACGATTGTGGGAAAAAAGGGAAATGAAACCCTGAAAGACAAGAATACATTTC
>NW_008607596.1:18846-27747 GCF_000691845.1 Merops nubicus | reverse complement strand
TTCCCTTTGGGAAGAGCACAAGCCTGTATGCACTCTGCATATAGGTCCTTCTGCTGGAGCAGATCTAGTGCCTGTTAGGTTCTGCTCCTGTAAAATCTTGTGTGTGGGAACAGCCTTGCCCCCGCTTGTCTCTCCCTCTCCCATTCTCTATGTGGGGAGCACAGGAGATGATCAGGCTGTGCATGAAGCTCTTCCAATGAATCATGAAAGCACCCCAGTGTATGACTGTAACAGACGTTTACATTTCCTTTAGATAAAACCTGCGTGAGCGTGCTAAACATTGCAGAAACCAGGGCATGGGGTGTAAGGCTCAATTCCAAGCCTTGCTAGTGAGGACAAACCCTTTTTCTTCTTGTGACCTCAGCTCATATGCAACTATGGTGTCTTCAGTATCGTTGATTGCTCTCATCTATTCCCTAGAGAACAGAATCAAGACCACTCTGGTAGGATTTCTCCCATAAATAAGACTGACATATAAAGAAAGAAGTAAACGTTTCTTGTATTTTCTAGCTTCTCCCTTCTTTTAAAACAGGATATTCAACAAAAAGTTTTCAGCTTGTGCTCTGCTAAAGGGGCCCTTACAGTGAAATCGCAGCCTTGTCATTATGAAATCACCACCTTTTACCATAGAGTTAATTGGAATGTGATATATTATATCTTAGTAGCCAAATTAATTCCTTGGAAAGTATTTTCATAGTTTCCATTAGCTTAATGGAAAACTGCACCTGTATTTCTCATTGTAGCTGAGCCAAAGAATTAATTGTATGAACCAAAAGAAAGCAGCTACAGAGTGAGGAGCTGTTGGTTTCTGCTTAGAGTCAGATACGTCAAAAGTTGCTCTTACAGGTTCTTCTAGTTAAAAAGCCATTCCTTAAGCTTTACAAAGTTATTTCAAAGGGTGGATGCTCTGGGTGATCTTTTTGTAAGGCAGCAAATTGCTCAGATACTTGCAGTAGACGGGAAAATGCAGCCCTAGCACAGCACTAACATTGGTCATATCTTTGTTCACCTCTTCATGGTGTGGGAGTCAACAACAATTTTTCTCTGATTTCAACTCGCCGAGGAACAAGACATATGAGGTGTCATTTTTCTTTCATAGCTCTTTTTTTTTTTCCTCAAGAGCATGTGTGTATTATTGACACACATAATTTTACTCTTCTGAGTGATTGCATATTGTATACCAAGTGTTTGGAAGATAAGTCCTAAATACTTGTAACCAAGCCCTTCACAAAGCAGTGCGGGCTGCTTTTAAAACCAGAAGGAGCACTATCAATGGTAGGGTGAGTTTCTTCGGTACTCCCTGGAATTGCAACATACAAAAAGAGAGGCAACTGTAGCAGTTGCGACTGTTTTCTAACCGTCTGTGGCACCTAAACACCAATCCAGGCTGGTTCATTTCATGTGCTCTCACCGCAGAGGAACTGAGAGCAGTTGAACACATAAAAAGCAGGTACAAATGGGTTCCTTTCTGTCCACAGCTGGTCACTGCTGAGGTGGCCTCGTTCTCTTCAGGGAGCCACTCTTTTCTTTATTGCATCTGCAGCATCATGACTAAAAAGCCTGTTCTATCTGGAAAAAAAAAAAAAGGTGTGAGCTACAGTTGCTTTTGAGTGATCCAGCTTAGTTACAACTACTTACACATGCTACAGGATTTGCTGTAGTTGTCCTCTGACTTTATTTCCCTTGATTTTATTTTTTCTTTCTTTTGTTTGTAGTAATTTTATTTAAAATGAGTTAGGTTTTTCAAAGCCTAAGGAGCTAAGTGGCTTGTTTGAAAGTCTGGCCACAGAAATCACACAGGAGTGTCGGGGATCTGCCAATACTGTCCGTCTTAGGAGAAGGCTTTTAAAAATCTGGGCACTAGTTTCTGATACATTTGAAAGATTGAAGCCAAATTCTGGTCTTAGGAGAAGGCTTTTAAAAATCTGGTCACTAGTTTCTGATACATTTCAACGATTGAAGCCAAATTCTGGTGTTTTTTGTTTTTTTAAATATTATCCAAGATTTCTCATTGAAATAAAAAAATTCTAACATGATAATACAACTTTTTTTTTTTGTCATGGGAAATTTTTACATTAGTGCTGTATGCAAGTAAATTTTGACTCATGTGGCACTGTAATTACTACTATGAAGACTTTACATTACTCAGAAAACATACTTTGAAAAGTTTTGGAAAAGAAAAATGGAATGGGCTTATCTAGAAGTCCTTAGGCTGCAGATTTAGAACTGACTTTTCAGATCGGCCTTAGCTACTCCTTAGACGAGGTGAGGACTATCTCTTGAAATTCATCAACTTCTGTATTTTTAGCCTCTCATGTGCTCACTAATAACCCCCCTGTCCTTCCCTCGATGCTACATTATGGTTCAGAAAGGTGCCACGTGGATAATTTCTGTGCCTGAACTGTGGCATCCACCCCCAGAACCTCTTTGAGCAGCTGTAGTGAAAACAGCTCCAGCAGCGCGTCTGCAGCTTACCTGGACGTCACCTCTTGAAGCAAGTGGGCCACTAACTCTGTCATTTACAAAGCCAGCCTCTAATGAGGTTTGTAACGAGGGTTCCTGCAGCTGCCAGCTGCCACCATCTGTGTTTATCTTTTGTGTATGAACACCTCTTTATCAGAAGAGGAACTGAATCCACCAAACTCTTCTCAGAAACCATGACCTGGTTACGACTTCTCATGGTGGCCACACTCACCAAGGGTGAACAGCCTACAGTAATTTCTGATTCCTTGGAGTAACACCCTTTAAGGGCAACAGAGAACTCCACAAGTAAGTCTTCTCAAGGAGAGAGGGATGGAGAACGTGACCTGAATTTCACAGATCTTAGAGAGACCCACAATATAATTCCCTGATTTGTAGAGGGATTGCCTTCCCTAGGTCCATTCTTAGGATGAGCAATGAATTATTAAATTTCTTATACTTCAAGATTTCTGCTCTCTTCCCTGCTTTGGCACGTTTCACTTATCAGAGCTACAGATTCAGATCAGATTTGCACAGTTTAGGAGAAGACAGCAGGGACACCTGTCTCCCCTTCTGTTGCTTCTGGCAATTTGAAGTCATCTTTGCTTTCCTCTGAAGTGTGCCAACAGGTGCTTACTGCAGGTCTCTGATCAGAGACCCGTCCATACACAGATCATAAAGCAGAATCTTTTGGGGAGAGCTTCTCAAGCCTGTGATAGGAAGTCATTGGAAGCTGCTTGATTTAACTGTCAGCATAGTTTTAGCTACCTGCCTTTAAACTAGTTTTCTAATTCTAAATACGAGTAGCTTATTAGCACAAGGCAGAGACTGTTGCCCCTTTTCCACTGACTAATCATGACTAGATTTGTATTGAAAGAATCACTCTGTTATCAAGCCTATATGATTGCTGGGTGCTTAAGCAAAAGCAAATGAACACAGTAACTTCTCAAAACAGCATCTCTCCATAGATGCCAGTGGGCTTTTTTTTTTCATCTCCACAAAACATCAAGCTTAAAAAGTTGTGTTTGAATTTTCAGCAGACAAAAATCATTATTCCTTTATCATGGTGGAATTTCAGAACACCAACATGCTCAAATCTAACATCTGTTAAAAAAAAATGAAGAACTTCTTTCCTGGGTAAGATCTAACAGGAACACCACATTTTTGCTAAGTTAAAACAGCAGGCTGAAGTTAGAGAATGGAACTACAGACCTAAGTTAAAAACACTGATGTGGATTCTTCTAATGAATTTAAAAGGCTTTTGGAAAACGGATAAAATACAAAACTCAGACTTGTATCACTGCCTGATTATAGGAGAGCCTTAATGAACTCACCAGAGCTGGGTGTCACCTCTTCAAAGTATACGAAAAGATGCTGAGGACCCTGGAAATGTTTCTAGCTGGGTAGTCCCAAGAGCTGTGAAAGGCATTTGCTCCTCCCCTGGGGAGTCCTGGGTACAGCCTCCCATGTACAGCACTGGAGTTTAATGCATCAAGACATAGGACTGCTCCCAAAGCAGGGACAGAGTGGCAAAAAGCCAGCAAGGGTTTTAGTGCAGGGAAACTGGCTCTTCCGTGGCCCTTACTCCACAGTTTGCAGTGAGACAGAAACCTTGTTGATTTGAAAAGGATTTTTTAAGAAAAGACATCATTGGCTGAAATGATGGGGAGCTTCCCTGAGCAGGAATTTGATCATTCTGGCTGCTGCTTGGATGTTTTTCATGTTTAATGTGCTTTACATGGAACTAGGCTCTAGCAACAATTTAACAAATCAGTGCTGACAGACTTTAATCTTTAATCCTGTCATATACTGTCTTTAATCATAGCATCTGTTTTCCTCATGTGTCCTGTTGATGTGTATGTTTTATTTACAAGCTTAATAGATAATAGTGCCACTGACAAATATTTTGGCTACATTTCAATCAACTCACCAGGGGATATGGAAACTATACAAACTGGCATGCTGGGGTAAAGAATAATGCTCAAATATTCTAAGACACTCACAATATGACTTTTTTAGTAATAACAAACTAGTCTTGTTGGTGATTGAAAAAAAATTAAAAATAATTTCTTTAGTAGTTTAACTCTTATCTAAAATAGCTTATTCTGAAAGGATGTTACAGGGTGGAACAGAAAATTGAAGAGGGATGGGATTACAGTAGAAATGAGGCTCACAAAGGCTTGATTTTCTGTTTATGGACAAAAGACTCATTAGAGCAATCTTGAAAGACTCTTAAGTACCAAGAGGCTTAAATTTTTAAGAGAAAAACCCTCTTCCATGCGCTTAGGTGTGGGACAATGAAAGGTGAGTTTGAGCAGAAATCACCTGTAATTGAATAAAATTTAGGACTTAGTATTTTCTCTGATTATTTGTAAATTTTGTGAGGAATATTCAAGGAACTGCTTAATGAGTTTATTTTTAATATAAGCTATTTTTTTTCAATGAAACGATGCCGGGGGGGGAACAATCAAAAACTCTGATGGAAGTTTGTAAAACAGGTACTACATTTTACCAAACAGAATTCTTGATTTAATTATATGGTTACTGATTTTAATACAGCATTATTCCAGGAACAGGGAATACAAGGCAGTCTGTCTTGTAAATATGCAGCCAATATTTTAAGAATTAACAGAAGATACAGTAACTTTAGTCTTCTGAGTGCGTGCATTTTATTTGGCTTTAAATTCATACTCAGTGAAGTTCTCTTGAGAAATAACTATTAAATTTGCTTTCCTTATTAGCTGCTATTTATCCATTAACAAGGTTAGCTATAAAGATGTCACCTAGAGGAAGGGGGGAGGGAGACCTGATTTGAAAGTGGAAGCATAGTAGGTAGCACTAAGATTTCCCAACAGGCCAGAGACTTCTAGTTCCTCTCACCAAAGCACTTGATTTTACATGACGCACCAGGTCTGCCGAAATCCATCTGCACAGGCAAAGAAGAACTGACAAAAGAGGAAAAATGTTTCACTTGTGGCTAAAAAGCAAGGAGAAGAAAGAAAAAATATGGGATAGCCTTTGTCATTATCATCTCCCTAGCCAGGATGTGTGCAGTCGGTGAGAAAGGAGGGTAGGTGTAGAGTGGAGAAGTGGAAGTGCAATATTTAACGGAGTGGCAGTAATGCAGCTCCCACTGTCTTCATCTTGCTTTGTCATTTTTGCATCAGTGATGTTCCCCAGCTCTCTCAAGACCATTCTCCAATGAAAGGCTTCTTCAGTCCTCCCTCCTGAAGTATAACTGATTCACAGTGTGCTAGGAACTGCCAGAATAAAACAATGGATTGATCACATTTCGTGGATTTACTTGCACAATTCTTCCCCAGAGTTATGCCAGACCACTAAATCAGTTGATTCATAATGAAGACTCCTACTGAATCACAAGGATCAGGACCTAACTTCTTTAAAGCTCAGCTCAGAGATAACCTCCCTAATTTGTGACAAAATGGAGGAATCCCATTTCCATCATTATCAGGGCATCAGGAGGACATACCGAGTGAAAAAGCTTTAAACGGTGTAATTACAAATTGCCTTTCATTTAAAAGCTCCATGTCATAGGATACAGGCATCACTGCCAGAGAACTCTCATAAAATGTAACAAAATAGAGTTGGAATTGTTGAATATTCCTGGCTGCAACTTTATAGCCAGATACAATTTTTCTTTTAATCATTACATGAGATCTCAAGTAGCCAACACGTAAGTACGTGTCAGATCTGACTGGGGTGTCCAGTACCATGGTCTCACTGTTGGACTGATTTTACCAGGGAAAGTCTTAGGTATTTCCTCATCATGTGTAAAAAGGATCTAAGAAAATGTACTCATTAACATTTTTCTTCACTTTTTTCAACATAAAGGAATGATAATCCACATTCATACAGTAGCTTTCATATATTCTGTACATTAGTTTTGTTTAGAAGACATTATGATCTGAGCAGTTTTTAAAAAGAAATTAAATCTTCATCTGAGGTAATTATCACTCACTGTCATTATTAAAAGAAGCCTGAGTATTTTCAAAAGCTTGTTTTTTAAGAGCACACATAATTGTTAAGAGCAAGCTCTTTGTGGAATTTGCAGGCCTTTCCATCAAAAGGTGCTAACATGAAAGTGTGTTCTAAAAGCCCTTTATGAAGAAAGGCCACTTGCTTACAGAACTTTCATAGTTATTCAGGAAAGAAGTAAAACAAGGGCTGATTTTATGTGAATAACTATTTAAGTGATTAATGCATGTTCATTTAAACTGGCTGTGGATTTGCTGGAATTACAGTGTACCTTATGACTTTACATCAACTGACTGTTATCATGTCCTCCATTTTTTAGAGTAAGGCTAAAGTGAATGAATTAATAAAATGGAATTAATAAAAAAATAGCGTATGAAACTTTTATGAAATTTAGTTTATAGAGTCTATTAGGATAATTGCAGCAGTTACAGAAGAATATTGTCTTTCAACAGGCCATTGTCTTAATAATAACAATAGATTTCAGAACTTGTAAAAAATGATAGGGAAGCAAAATTTTAGGTGTGAAATGACAGCTGGATTACTACTTGCAAATCATTATGTTTTAACAGATGCTATCTTGTTGGGATCCCTATAGTAGCAATAAACCTCAGGTTGTATGTAATATTTTCAAATCCCCACTCTCCTGTCAGTTTGGCTTCTGACCTGTGGGTAGGAGAAAGCATTGGTGATTGGCCTCTTCTTTGCTCAGACTGCTGGTGAAAAAAGATAAATGAAAAGAGGGAAAGCTTAGCTCCTAGTCCCTCCTGTATTAAACAAGTGAGAACAGTTTGAATTCTTAACAAAAGAGTTCTTTTCAGATGGGAGATTTGAGACTATGTGCACAGCAGTAATTAAATACTCTTAGAGCAACATTTTCATCTTCTCTTTCTACCTTTTGCTGGTTTCAAGTTGAGATATTCTTAAGTCTCATTCACTGCACTGGGACTTGAAAATATTTAACAACATACTGAAATCACCTTCCTGGATTTCTTTTCTTAAGGCCATTACCTGTATTTGGAAAGAAGATGGTCTTGCCTGTTGCTTTGGTTACCTAGACATTTTTCCTGCAACAAAGTTTAGGTAGAGTTACACTTAAAACAAAAGAATAAATTGAGTAATGCAGAGCACAGTGATAAATAGGAGGACAAAAGCTTATGACTTTGTTTATCCAGTGCTGAAAAATAAAATATCACCTGTATTTAGTGGCATTACCTATAAAGTTCCTAGTATAGTTCTAGGTGAGCCCCTGTTTGGGATGCACATCAGACAGAGTGGTTTAGGTTGGTTCCTGAAGAGCCAGTTTGCATGAATTATGTAAGGCTGATTTCTGCCTGCTTCATCTTCACTTCCACTTTAATTTAGCAGTTTGGTTCTATACCTTGCCCACTTTAATTTAGCAGTTTGGTTCTATACCTTGCTGTTCATAACCAGTCAGCTCACTGATCCACAGTCCTTGGCATTCCCAAGTAGATCAGGCCTCACAGACTTAAACCCAACAAAATCGCACAAAACCCAAATAAAAAGAAAAGCTGTTCAAAAAAAAGGTGTTGTAGATAATGTTACATGCTGGCATTGGTGGCACATATTTAGCAGTTTGGTTCTATACCTTGCTGTTCATAACCAGTCAGCTCACTGATCCACAGTCCTTGGCATTCCCAAGTAGATCAGGCCTCACAGACTTAAACCCAACAAAATCGCACAAAACCCAAATAAAAAGAAAAGCTGTTCAAAAAAAAGGTGTTGTAGATAATGTTACATGCTGGCACTGGTGGCACATACCACCATTTCCTGTGGAGTTCCAGGCTTGTAGGCATATTGCCCAGCAGCAATCTATAATTCATAGAAAATGATCAGCTTAAGCTCCTCACTAGGTCCTCAGGTTAGATGGCTGAAATTTAGTGGTACCTGCTTAGGATAAGAATAGTGTGGCTTTCTGTTTGTCGTTTGTGAAGGTCTGAGTGTCAGTTTGGTAATATCTGTGAATAAACCAAACATCTACTAAGGCTTTTGCACAGAACGTAAATACTGTACTTTGTTTCTTTTGACAGGATAATTGAAGCTATCTGCATAGGCTGGTTCACTGCAGAGTGCATTGTGAGGTTCATCGTCTCCAAAAACAAGTGTGAGTTTGTCAGAAGACCTCTCAACATCATTGATTTACTGGCAATTACTCCTTACTACATCTCTGTTCTAATGACAGTTTTTACAGGGGAAAATTCACAGCTTCAGAGGGCTGGAGTCACCTTGAGGGTCTTAAGGATGATGAGGATTTTTTGGGTGATTAAACTGGCTCGTCATTTCATTGGCCTTCAAACCCTTGGTCTGACTCTGAAGCGTTGTTACAGAGAGATGGTGATGCTGCTTGTCTTTATCTGTGTTGCTATGGCAATTTTCAGTGCACTTTCCCAGCTTCTTGAAAACGGGCTGGACTTGGGAACAAAGAAT
>NW_008607596.1:0-18815 GCF_000691845.1 Merops nubicus | reverse complement strand
TTCCTGCTGCTTGTTGGTGGGTGATCATCTCGATGACCACGGTTGGTTATGGTGACATGTGTCCCATCACTGTACCAGGAAGGATCCTTGGAGGAATCTGTGTGGTTAGTGGCATTGTTTTACTAGCCTTGCCCATCACTTTCATTTACCACAGCTTTGTGCAATGTTACCATGAGCTCAAGTTCCGATCCGCTAGGTACAGCAGAAGCCTCTCTGCTGAATTCTTAAATTGACCCAACTTGTGTTCTGTAGTAGTTACCTGCTGAGATTGGTCTTAGAAGAGAATGGTGGAAGGTCCCTTCGCGTGTCCTCCTTGACTGGATGGTCCTATGGAACAGTGAAGCCCGGAGAGAGTCCGTCACCATTCAGACAGGAAGGATGGCCCTCTGCCTTGGGTGTCTTGCAGGGAGAGGGAGTGATGTTTCAAATCTGAGAGAACAAAATTAACAAAAGAGGATTCAGAAGTCCTCAGCCAGACCCGTTTGGTCTTCAGTTTGCCTTTCCACACAAAAGCAGAACAAAAGGTGGGCTTAAATGTCATTCCCATCATTATATCCTAAGCAACGTGTAGCAGAAGTTTTTCAAAGATTTCGGTATCTGAATGGTCCACAGAGGCATTGATAACTTCTTGCCTGAAGCATCTCAAGTTTTAACTCAGATAACCAAATTGGATACTGAAGGAGTATCATTGCTCCTTTTGAGTTTTGCAGAGTGGTTCTGTAACTCAGTAAAGATGAAAAATATAGGTCTGTAGGGCAAAAAGTCTTGAGGCCTGATTCCAGTCTTTGATGAAGCACACAGATCTTCTGTAAAACCAGTGAAGTCAGTGGCATTGCTCTGAATTTGATAACTCAAAGAAGTGCAAGAAGTGCACCTCTGAATGATGTAGCAAGGACTTCCTTAGCCACAGTTAATTTCTTCTCTGGAACCAAATCATTAGCAGAAGCAAGTAAAGATCAGCAGAAAAAGTCAGGTATTGATAAATATGTTTTCTGGTAGCTTAGTGGGGGAGCTAGCCACATTTTACATACATTCAGTTCAAATCCATCCACCTGAAGTTACATCCTCATGAGAACACATCACTCCCCGCCCCCATTTAATTAAACATATGTATCATAGTGAAAGTTCTCTAAGACAAATTACAAGATTCCAGCACCTTGACACAGCCAGGAGGAAGCACTGGAAAACAAGAGTAGCTGCTCCATCTTTACGTTTTGCAATCCTTACTGAAAGATACACTGAACTTTAATGGAAGTTTTAAAAACGACTGCCCAAAGCCTACCAAAGAAACTGAAAAACAGAAGTGGGAGTTGCACTTGGCAAAGTGGTTTAGTCTCCAATGTACCTATAAAATAAAAATGAATCAAGTTAGGTTCTGAAATATTGTTTGCTACATTTCTTGTGTAGTACTGCTTACTAGCATCATTTAGTGTCACTCTGAAAGGCTGCTACACAGAAATGTAAAGTTAGAGTGGTTGGACTTGATGATCTTGGAGGTCCCTTCCAACCTAAAGGATTCTATGATAAGGTACAGCTTTACAAATCTGAGTGCCAATCAACATCAACAAGGAGCTTCCTTATGAACATGGAAGTTCAGAGTCATCAGCATAGTTGAATTTGGTGTGCTTGCCTGAAAATACTGCATTTATTATTACTGTGCTGCAGAAGCATCTTTTATATACGTATTTGTTAAAAGCTTTAGAAGTGAAATGAGTACCACATAGAAAACACATCTCTGGAATCACCTACTCAAATAAAAGTACCACACTGGTCAGCAACCAGTACACCTGAAAGCTCTACCTTGAGACCTGGAAAATGCATTGTCATTTTAAGTGGTCTTAGTCTTAAGTATTCTTAAAGAAGTACATTGCAAACATGATTTTTCTGAGGAACTGAACAGAATTTTAGTAGCCTTCTTACAGACCAGCTTCATTTTTCCTTCAGTAGTATTTTTTCAAGACTCCCTCATTAAGTCACGTTGCAGCCACAGCTCTGTTCCTTGCCACTGATGTGTTCTGGTGTTCAGGTTAGCTCTGTAATTCCATGTACCACTATATTTATGCCTTTTATATCAGAATCATGTCGTTCAGAAACCAGCTCCAGCGTTCCATAGAGAGGTGAATATGAGATAAGCAAAAATTTCTTTCTTAGGTGAGATTCACAGCTGATGTTAAGTTAGGCAAGTTGTGACTTCAGAGACACTTAGATCTTTTACACCAGCAAGGATGCTGGCTCTGTATTCCTGCATGTGTACCTATATATATCCTGCATAGATTATATATTATAGTCAGCTGAAATGTTTTTTGTTGGTTTTTTTTTCCCTCCTCACAAAAAATTTCCTCCTTGACAAAACTGAAATTTCAGACTTGAATCCAAACACAGCTGTGGAAGAAAATGACATTTTCATCTTCTAATGAAAAGCTTATTTTGACAGTATTAAAACCATTCTAAAGCAGAAAAATCACTATTTTTTTTTGTATTCTGCTCCATTCCCCCTCCCCCCCTTAAAAATATTTTTTTAAAAAAAAAAAAAATACAAAAGAACTTAGCCCTGAAGATTTTTGTATACTGTTTTTAATGCTTGGGAAAAATACTGTTTTACACAAAATTCACCTTGTCTTTTGTCCCATGTATTGTATTCAACCAAACCAATGCTTTGAGCTACCACTCTCCTCCCACAAAACGCCCAAACCATCATCACAATGACAGCAGTTTGAAACCCATACAGGATGACAATATACTTTAAAGCATCTTTCCATCTTGATTTTACAACAAAATAAAACACGTTTCAGAGTTACCTATTAATCTAATCTTTAGATGCCTGTACAAAGGAAAAAAAAATATAAATCCATGCATATAGGAACTTATGGAAACCATTTTACACCATGAATCATTTTGTATAAGCAATTAAGGACAGGAAGTTTTCAAAGATCCAGGCCATACATGGTATACAAACAAAACGTTTGATCATGTGTAGAAATTTTCCAGCTAAAGTTTTCCAGTGTAAAAAAAATGAATGAAAATGATTGTGTAAAGGAGTCAGTCTGTGGAAATTATCTTAAGTCATACTTTTTTTTTTTAACAGCTTATGTTCACTTTTTAGTGGCAAAATGTGAACAGAATGAGCCGATGTATTTTTTAATTTGAGTTATAATAAAATATTTTGTAATTGTGCTATATAAGCCCATTAGGGAGAGATACTGGGGTGGGGTTCTTTTGTCTTTTTTTTTTTGTCTTTTTTATTGCTGTATGGTTATCAGTATGTAGACTTTAGTCTCCTTAGAAACCAAGTTAAAGTAACATGATCTCAACAGTAGCCTTAAACCAGAATTTTATAGTGAGTAAATCGGGTTCCTGACTTCTAGTAATATATGTCATCTTATTTTGAGTGGACCAGTGTTTTTTAGTGGAATTTTTTTTTTTAAAAATAATTATGTGTAGTCAAAAAGAAGCATACTTTTCAAAAGAGGAAACTGTTTTACTGGAAGTTTACTTGAGACTGTGTTTTAGGCAGACACAGGTACAGCACTCTAGTTCAAAATACAGCGTTCCCAAGCAAGACAAGCTGGCTCATGTCTGATCATTGCCAGTTTGAACCTTAGATAAAATTCTTCATGGGGAGTACCTCTTTCAAGATTTGAAACGTTCAGTGAGAACAAATTAGATGAAATACAAATATAATAAAACTGGGATCAGTGAAGATATCCTATATAATTGTGATCCAGCCTTTCTCTTCATCTAAAACTAAAACTGACGCCAATGAGTTTTGAACTGCCATTGTATGTTTTGATGACAACAAAGGTTAATCACAGGTTATATACTAGATTCAATCCTTTAGGACTGTGTATTGGAAGTTATATAGTAACTATATAAACTATATGTAAATGATATATTGGCTGCAATCCTTCAAGATACTGCATGCCACTTACAAGCATTTGATCATTAATGAAATCGCTGGAAGGGAAAGCTGTCTGGGATGTATTCCCCTTCTACAGTTCTACATGAAGCACCATCCCAAAAATCACAAAGAAAGGAGAATTATCATTTCCTTTGATGGAAGAAAACAACTTTGTATGGATGGGTACTCACAAAAAAAAAAAAAGATGATTTCAAACAGTTTTTTCAGCATAGAGATCAGCCATTTAAATATGTGTTTCTTACTGTACCATGGCTTATTCTGGTATACAGAGCAGCACATTTGAGGAAGATAAAAGTCCTGCTGATGTCAGATTTGTGTCTTGATACCCATGTGTTCAAAGGAGAAGGTACTGGGGTTTTGTATCATGTGTGCAGTTCATGCCCATACAGGAATCAGTCTTCTGCTTTTCTAGTGTTCAACCCTTGTGTTTCCA
Organism: Merops nubicus; assembly: GCF_000691845.1. NCBI lineage: Eukaryota > Metazoa > Chordata > Aves > Coraciiformes > Meropidae > Merops > Merops nubicus. The sequence continues at coordinate 14,463 of NW_008607596.1, read as the reverse complement.
AAACAAAACTGAAATCCTTATGGGTTCAAAACACTTGTTTCTTCCCCTCTGGGTAACAACTACAAAAACCTTACCAGATCTGAGTGTGTGCCAGGAAGGGGTCAGATGCACACACCAGCCAGCTAAACCCAGCAGCCAAACCAGCCAGTTTCCTGGGAACCAGCACAACGAACAAGGTCTGCTCTGCTCTGAATTTCCTCCCCCCTAAGAGGTTCAGGTTAAAACTACTGATTAAGGTTTGATCATTTGAAGTACCCTGAAAATGTTAGCATTATCCTTTCAAACGAGCTTCTGAGGAGACATTTGCTGGAAAATTACAAAGTGATATAATCTTTTTTTTTGCTATACATAGCTTAAATTTTTTTTCACTGTGATTTTAAAAAAGGAAACTGACTCATTTTCTGTTATTTGTTTGTAAAAGCAAACATGGGGGTTAATATATGTGATGTTATTTAAACTTGCTACATAAAATAGATCCCCATTGAAAATAAGTAGACTTAGTGAGAAAGTTCTTCCAGCTTTGCTAGAGCTGTAACAAGTTTCCACTAGGTGAAGAGCTGCACCAGCCCATATGGAAGGAACAACACAATGCTGATTTTATAGTGAAAAATGAATATGATGTCTGGCCTGTGAAGTGAAACCCAAAGCAGGGAGTACCTTTTGCAGCACGACAGGATTCGTTTAGCATCAAGAAAGCTGCACAGTGAGCAACCAAGACTGACAATCTGCTTGACAAGGAATTTTAAGAGCCACAGAAGAATATAAATCTCTGATTCAATTAATAAAATGTGAATGTTTGCCACTACACATTGTAGACTCCTTTATTCTTTACAAACACAAAAGTTTATAATTTTATAGAACATTAATTTTATATATTGTTTGCTTACCTGTAAAGAAAAATGTATACTATAATTTGAAAGGGTAATAAATGTGGGGTTTTGATGTGAATACAGAATTAAATGCATAAAATCACATAATAAAATTTGCTGGTCTTGTTGGCTATATTTCATGGACTACTGGTCAAAACACAAATGTTTTATAAAATGTGTTCTTTTAAACAAATTAATGTGCCTATTTATATTAGTATAGTACCTTTGAAAAAACTTTCTTCCTTTAACAATTCTTGGGTCCTGAAACGTCTGCCATTTAGAAGCTATGATTTTTTTACTCAAGAGAAGATTTGAATATTTGATCTGGAAATTAGTCTGAGCCAAAAATAAAGTCAAAGCTACAGAGGGTTACACTCCAGCAACTGGATTTCTATTATAATTAGAGACAACAGAACTGTCAAAACAAAATGAAAAAGCATCCATGTAACACATACAGTATTCCTCAGAGATGATTTATAAGAATAAATCTGGAAAAATTTGATTGAGTTTGGCTTCAGGTTCACTGAAAATTATTTATATTAAAAAAAAAATCACAAAACATCAACACAGTGTTCTTTCTGGGATCTCAAAAGGACAAGAAGTTTCACTAGTGTGAAGCTTGCATTCCTGTGAATGGTTCTGAGATGCTTTGGTGATTCTTTAAATGCAGCCATTCCAAAAGTAATTCAAAAAATAATCACAACTAATGTTCTTTTTTTTTAAAAAAAAAGTTTGAATATTTTAAGAGATCACTGAATTATGAACCATTCTGGCACCAGGCTGCTGCATTATTATTAAAATGAACAGACTTTTTGTTTAGAAATCATGAGCATTTCTACTCCTCATATTTTATTTATTAGTTTTAGAAATTTTACATAAAATCAGTCAGCAAAAAATATGAAGCAGGTGTCCACATAATCAAATATTTTAGAAGTGCTTTTGTGAAAGGGCTTTTAAAAGAATTTTGAAGAAGAGTTTTTAATGTTTTAACACTATTATTATCTTACAGATATGCTCAACACTTACACCTCCTAGAAATCTGGGATGCAACTGTAAATACTTAGATCTCCCCAAAATAAGATTGATTCTTGAGGAACATTTTATACGTTTGCTTTCTGTGAGAATTTTTAAGGGAAAACCATAAAGAGATTGATTAAAATCTAGAAAATCAAGAAGTTAAAAATGGGAATTCTTTCCCTTGTACCCCAGAAATCATCCATTTAGAAGAAACACTTTGATGTTTCTTTTTACAGCTCTTTTACCAATATTGAAGCAGTAACTAGGAATTACAGTGAGGCTTCTGTTGTGCTGAGTGCTCCACAGTCATGGATCAAAATTACAACGCTGGTCCCCAAAACCATATAATCCAAGACTGAAACACAAATCAAAAGCTGTATGCAGAGAACAGGAGCTCATCTATTGTGCCAGATACACTTTTAAGTGCTGTTTAAATAGGTTTGGTTTTATTTGCTCTTTGATTTAGAGAGGCTCCCAGAGAATGCAGCACTTGGAAGACAGTCTTTTCCACATTGCTGAAGGCCTTGTCAGCTGCACTGGCTGTGTCAAGACAGCATATCCTCTGACCTTGGCTAACAAAAGTTAAGGTTTAGTATTTGAACTTGATGTCATTTGATGGGATAGCATGAATGAGTAAAATTTGGGCCATTTATTAGAATAGCATCTTGAATCCTCCATGCCTTACAAAAGCTAAAAACAATCCCAACAGTGTAGTCACTAAGTATAGTCATGCAGAGGCCCACTGAAAAGCATCAGTAACACAATTACTTCAATAAAAAATAAATAAATACAAATCTAAAAGTGCAGATTAGTGCCAGAGATTCTTGGTCACAGCCCTAAAATTTATATGGATTCCCTGAGTATCCCTGCCTTAGTGTGCAGTGTCTTTAGGCTGCACCTGTTGAGCCCTATGATATAAACTATAGGTCACAGCAGCTTTTTGGTCCCCATTGACTCAAGAGACTTAAAAATACTGTATGTCTGAAAACAAAAATCTTTTAAGTGAATCAGGCAACCAGCAGCGAATAAAACTTAGCTAAGATGAAGTTTGCTTTGTTTTAGAGAATCAATTTGCCATCTGGGTTATGGAAGACAAAGTCTTGGATGCAAACACCCTCAGCATAAGACCAAGGCCTGTGAAGCTCATCTGCTTCTGTCTTTATAGCAGACTCCATCTTCAGCATCTCTGTCTTGTTTTATTGGACCTTTTTCTCCTTTAACCTGATCCTTACTCACGGAGCATTAAGGTTAAACTTTAACATCCAGGGACTGAGGCTGCATTACATTTGCCTTCTCTTCATACAGACTATCACTCACATTTGAAATGCAGTTCAGATTAGATAGCTGAGAATAAATATCCATACATTTCTCTGTCTCGGTGTAGGATAAGAAGTTCTCTCCTCCCCCACAATAAATGTCATATATAATGGGAAGAAACAGTCATGCAAAGCAAAGCTTTTACAAAGCCATAAAAAATAACCTAAATCATCCACATCCCACCCCTTCATCTACAGTCTTCCCCTGGCATCTCGCATCCTGCAACCCATTCAGATCCATTCACAATGCTGCAATAAAGATCACCTGTCTGCCTTTGGCCACCTACTCCTGCCAACATGACAGTGGACCTGACAGATGAACTGCCAACAGGATGTCAGAGTTACAGATTTCTACTTTACTCGATGGCTGATTACTCTAAATTGCTTTTTCTACCAAGAAACTGTAAAGTAAAACGGCCAAAATTGCACAGTACATTTCTACTGGCCAGTCCACTTCCACAGGCATATAACAGAGTCATGCTACAGGCAGCTAACAGCCCTGGAAACTGGTAGGTTTCCACTCTAGTATTAAAGATCCCAGTTTAAGACCCATAAGAGGCATTATTACTTTTATGTTCCCTGCTGTGGGGATTTAGGCCTACTTAGAGTCCAGGATTGTCTTGAGAACCGAAAGAACATTGCAGAGAGCAGGTGGAAGACTAATGAAAAAAGGAAATTGGGTAGAGGGATAGGGAGAGGCTAAAAATACTAAATCCAACAATGCAAAAAGATCTGAGATAGTAATGAAGTCATTTTGAAGTGACTCACCAAAAACTAAAACCATAATAATGCAAATAACTCTGGAACACTGAACACCATAGGGCTTTGCTGGGTTTTTCAGCCTTCTTCCCCACCACTGCTGCTGTCCTGCCATTTCCTCCCTGAAAACACATTTCTGCTTTCACCCTTAGCCAGACTTTTTCCATCTAGCTCCTTTCCTCTTTGTTTTTTACTCTTTTCTTAGCTGCCACATTTTCCTTCTGCCACTAGCCAGACTGGCAGGCTTCTACACTGGCACCAAATATTTTTGAAATCACAGTGCCAGGCCACTTTCTGCCATCCCATCCTGTCCATTCTTTTCCATCCTACTGTCATCTCTATAGGTACATGCTTATATAAATTGAGCCCCTTGCCCCTTGAGGAACTGTGCTTAAAAGCAGTTCCCAAGCCCACTAATCCCTGGTGTGCATAACCCAACACCTGCCTACTTTGCTAAAAAGAAAAGCTTTCACCCATTTCTGAGTTACACACTGTGACAATAACTTGTATTGCCAACGTGTCATTTATGACTTCCCTCTAAATGTTTTCTGAGTGTCTCTACTCACAGAAGTGGTCCCTCAGACCAGGAGAATAAAAGGGAATCTGGCACTGTCTCATCCCATTCAGCAGTCACTTCCCCTTCTGTTGTGTGCTAATGACTACCAAAAAGCATCAGGCACCCACAGTAAGGGGATCCAGGGACCACAGCCTACAACTCAAAATACACACAAAAGCTTAACACCTCCCCAAAAGTCACATCCTTTCCCTTCAGAGATGACCACTGGGAATGTCCATGAAAACGTCTCCTCTTGGCATGGAAGCTCCTTAATCTAGACTTTAATCATAATAGCTGGCACACTAAACACAACTTTTTGCTGCTTAAACATGCTAAAGTTGTGGTTGGCACCATCTCAACCAGCAGATTGTGCTCTAAGGCTAATGATAACATAGGTGGCAAATGCTGCTGCCTTCAGTTCTACAACTTGGGCTCTCAATCCACATCTTTATCCTTTTTCTTCTACTATTCTAAAGCAGGATATCATACAAACAATACTGTTTTTGCTTTTAAAAAGAGTATGAAACAAATGCTCAGCTAAAGCACCATAAATTGCCTCAGAGACTAGAGCAAGAAGAAAAGCACTGCAGTACTTGATTAGGCATTTTTTGCTGCTCAAAGAGGAGACACAGATCTGCTGAATCAAAAGATGTCCAGTTTGAATGTTACAGTTCAGAGGAAAAATTGGGTAAGCCCATTGTAGAAACATGGAGTTATTTATCAGTAGTCATAAATAATCCATAAACCTTCTTGTAGGTCTTTTATTCCCTCCTCATCTATCCAATATGCAAACCATGTTTCATTTCTTCCTTCTGTTATCAGCTTTAAGAAAGTTTTTTAAGCTTTAAGGCTGTAATCCCCAAAAAAAGGAACAAAAGGGAACACACATAGGTATTGCTCCAAAGTTAAAATTGGTTTATGTGAATCAAAGTCAGCTCTTAGATTACATTGAAAATATATGGGACCTTAAGTAAAATCTTTCTAACAGCATTTCAGGAATGCTTCTCATGTCTCCTACCCACAAAACATTCCTGTAAAGCCAGCACGTAGATCTCACTCCTTATTCATTTCTCCCTGAAGCATTACATATGTGATGCTGTAATTCAATAACTTGGTGAAAGTAAAGAAAGAACTTGAAGTAATCCAGCTCCCACTATTTTAGTGTAATCTCTACACTATAAGGCAAGTCTTTCGTCAGTGCTAAGAAGCTTGAGTTTGTAGGTTCAAATCATCTTAATCTGATACAGTCTGTTTGGTGGCAACTGGATCTGGGGCAAGCAATTTAACAGAGGTAAAGTGGTGCCTCCAGCAATTCTGAGGAGGCATGGAAGCAAGTTTCCATTCTGCCTTTGAACAGGGAGCAACAAACACTGTAGTCTAAAGGAGATGGGGAATCCTTCAAGAAACCATCATCACGTCAGCTCCACGCTGCAAAATCTAAAAAGAGAACTATATTGGGGAGGTAAAACAATCAAGAGTATGCAAAGTAAAAAGCAAGCAAAATCATGGTGCCAAATCTCCATTTTCACACCTTCTCACCACCCCTCTTCAGTTCCCTCAGGCTGCAGAATAGGATATAGCACTCTTAAATGAACATGCCTGCACCACCAACGGTACTGCAGGCTCTGATACTCCCTGGGAAAAAAAGAGCTCAGATTTTCCCATTAAAAACGCCTAGGCTCCTATATATTGAGCCAAATGAAACTCTCTGTTAGCAGTCAGCATCACAGAACCCACGCGAGACAAGGGAGCCAGATACGGTTCAACAAAAGTTACCATGAAAAATCTTTAGGAAGGAGGATGTTGTCAAAAGATGTGGTTTTCACCAAAACTTTTTACTCAGACACTGTGTGTCCAGCAGCTGGATCACACTGCTTCCACCCACATCCACATCCCTGCACTCAACAGGTCATCTCCTGCTGGGGAGGAACCTATAGAGCTGTTCCAAAGTACAGCACGCAGAACCCCGACCTAGCTACAGGCTTTGCAAGGCCATGTACGTTCTGCCAAAGAGAAGTTCCCACACAATGCAGAGGCAGATGTTGCAGGCAGCATTTACTTGGAGGGCTCCTGATGTCTGCAACTATCCAACCCCTTGAGGTGTGCAAGGACTTGGCTAGGGAACAGTTCCTCTCAGCTCTCCCTGCTGCTACTCCACTCGCTCCAGCACACTTCAGACCTCTTTCATGCAGAGCTGCTACTGAGTGTCCCTCTCCCTCTCACTCCAGGCTTTACCAGTGTTCTCCCACACTGTCACCTAATCTTCTGAACTTCTTTCTCCTATGAAGGGAAACACTGTGATAAGGTGGTAGATAATTCTTTCATCTGCTTGTTCTACCACTTTTACAGTGACTGTATTCTGACGGCAGTAAGAAAGCAGAGACAGGGCTATGACAGCTGACAGAATATCTTAAAAGGGAAAAAAATTTACAATACTGCAAGACAAAGGGGAAATATATCAAAAATCCTGCAAGACTTCCTGAAACAGACCTGATTTATTCTACCATAGGAAGAGACAAACCCATAATAGTTATACGCTCACAGAATGTCAGTGAGACTATACGATGCTGCAGGAAAGATACTCAGGAGAAAGTTGTAAAGGTATCACAGGGTGATGGTTCTGCTACTGGAAGAATAAAATCCTCATAAATAAATGTAGTCAAAACTATGTGTTATTTGCAATGCAGGAGACACTGATCTCATGGCAGCAATCTATTTTTATTAGGTAACCACCGACGTCCTAAATGATTCACAAAATATGAATATTTTCTATAAGAAAGGTTTCTCTAGTAATTAGTTGACATTACTATTAGTAAATTTAAGTATACTTTTTTTTAATCATTCAAATAGAAACCCCTTAGAGTACAGCCTGCTGAGAAACTATCTCAGAAACCTGGGCTGTCAGAGTGAGTATGGTGAGAGTTAAACCAGCCCTGGATGGCTTTATCCCACAGCAGCACTTGGAAGAAGGGCTTAGAGGTAGTAAGCCATGAATGGGATTCTAGACAGGCATCAGGATCTCAAAATTCTATCCTCACTTCCCAACTTCCACAATTTACCAGGTTGTGCCTCCTAGGGGAAGCAGTGGAGACAAGAAGAGTGATGTCCAGAATGCAACAGCTCATGCTGAGGACCTGACACCCACACCATACACATTTCACGGGGGGACTGCATCAGTCTGGTTCTAGTCCTATTCTCTGAATGTTCATTAGCAACTGGAGCACATTAGGTGTGTTCCTTAACTGCATCTTAGAGCTGCTCAGGAAGTCCAACTCCATTCAAAAAGATATCCCCTCTGTGGGCTCCAGGCCTGCTCGGTGATACAAACAAAAGCACACATATAACTTGGAAGTTCACTTCAAAACCCATATTTCTGATTAAAAGCTGCCCAGTTGAGTATATCTGGAGGCAAGTTCTCTCTTTGCTTCTTATATACTTGGAAATCTGTTACTTTCAGCCTTTGTGGATCCACACAGATCCTTCAGACACAGAACAGCAGACGTTTCACTGGAATTTAGGTCCAGGCTTTTCTGGGCTGAGTGGCCAGGGTGCACTGCATGCTCCTGGTTTCCTATTCACCCAGTCCAGACACTCAGCCAAAGGCTGCAGGAATTTCCTCCCCATGGAAAACTGTGTCCAGAAGCAAACTGGGAGATGACTCTTTGGCTCTGTACCCTAGACATATCCTTGGCTAAAACACAACCACAAGATTCTAGAAGACATACCCAGCAGTCACACAAGGATGGTGAGATGTAAAGTGTTGCTACTTGATGGCACAACCTTAAGAATTATTAGCAAGCAGTGATCCTCTGGTGGATGAATTGCTGTCATTCTTGTTTCTTGGTCTGAAGAGCATGGAATCAACTCACTCTATCAAACAAGATTGCCTCAGCATGTCCCTATAGGTCACTTTGCCCTATGCTAAGGGTAGAGCTGTAAGAAACAGTTTCTATGCCTTCTTCAGGAAACTACAACTCAGAAATTACCTCCTTTTGGAATTTGTTACCTATCATAGTCATTACAAAAACCCATCCTGTGAAATGAGGCTTTCATCATTCATCTTCCTTATATCCTGAGAAAGAAGTGGTAAAATGTAATGGCATGCTAAAACATGAATAAACTGGCAGATTTTTAAACCCAAGCTCATGATTTTGGAACAGCTGGTGTTGGCAGTCCTGCATGTTCATTGATTATTGCTTTCTCCATGGAAAGGTTAGAGTAGATACAGGGCAGTGTCACTGTTGGGAAAGCTTAAATTAAGCCCAAATATGGCTGTATAGAAGCTTTGAAATGTGACTGACAATAACTAAAATTAAGTATGAGTGACTAAGAAGTGGGAACTGGGCCAAGAAAACAGAAGACTTAGGCATTCAGGTCAAGCCACCTGGCATAAACTGCCCTGTGCCTTTCCAAGACAACTGTATTTCAGTTGTTAGTACTGAGAAGCAGTGTATGGGATCTTTCCTCAGCCCATCACAATATCCCACTATCTATCTGCTTCATGCTACACGAATGTACAGAACATTTCCTCTAACACATGTGCAGAGGAAGTTTGTGGGTTTTGGTTTTTTGTTTTTTTTTTTCTTTAAATCTTCTTGCCTTATTCAGGGAAGTTTGTTACATACTGTACTGAAGATGTGGTTGTCTCTGGGCTCCTGTCTGGATTTGCATTATGCAAAGGCTGGCAAGAAGAAATGAAATAAAAGGACAATGTATCACCCTCCATCTACAACATATTGGAGAGAAAGAAACTTTTGCTGTGGGCTGTTGAATAGCCTAAGGGGGCGAAGGAAGCGATGAGGGAAGACTTCAGCAGTAGCATGAAAACAGGACAATGTATCACCCTCCATCTACAACATATTGGAGAGAAAGAAACTTTTGCTGTGGGCTGTTGATGCTATAATAGCCTAAGGGGGTGAAGGAAGTGATGAGGGAAGACTTCAGCAGTAGTATGAAAACAGAAAACCTTCCAGATGCATTTTACCTCTCAATGTCCACAGGTACCATTCATTTATTTGGGAGCTTATTTCACTACCTGTATAGTGTTTAAAGGAAAATTTCAGGAAGAATAAAGTACTGCCATCCTGAGATTTCCCTTCTGTTGTAAAGGGGAAAAAAAAAAAATCACAGCAGAAAGCAGGCAAAGAGAAACTTGGAGCTATCGTTGTCCCTATCAAACAGCAAGAGGCAAAGTATCCAGCCTTCTGGTACAGCATTCCAAAAATGGGAGGTGTTATAAGCCACAGAGATAGGACCTGGGGATTTCAAGATAAATTCCTCAGAAGTAGAATAAATAGGGCTTTTAGGTAACTAATGTTTTACTGACAGCCAACACGGATGTCTCAATCAGATGAAAAATTTACCTTTGCTTCTGCAGTTCTGAAAATAAAGGGATAAAAAGCACATACAACAAAGCTGAGAAGTACTGAAAGCAATATTTACACTATGTTCCTATAATGTATTTCGCATCTGAAGAATGGTGAATAAAAGGATGTTTCATTGCTAACCTTGAATAAACCACTGCTTTCACAATTTCCATTCTGCTTTTATACAGGTAACTGCAGAGAAATACTCTGTAAAAAGCCTAACTCACTGCCCCAGCAGCATTATTCAACCCTTAGACTTTACAATAAATATATCAACACATTTTGCATTCCTTAATTTACTTTTTTTGACAAGTTCTGACTGAGAACCTGGAAAGAGAACTATACATGTGTAACAAGAGGTAGATATGCCCAGATAAAATTAAACACCTTTAAAAAGACTCCTGATCTCCATCAGACAACAGTCAGCACAATGCCCTTATTGCCTAAATTGGTACTGCTATTAAGTAACTATCACTATCAAGTGTTTCACAGGTAGAAGCCTTCCTTATGTCAAGAAAAAGAAGTGCCCATGAAGCAGAAGTGAAATATGGAGTTATTTCTAAATCCATACAGAAGAAAGGTCTGCCTCTTTAACCCTACCTCCCTTGGGGGAAAAAAAAACACAAGAACTTTGTTATCAAAAAAAAACATAGTCTCTTACTTGACAATAGTAGTTTTTTTCCCCAGCAGAAGAAAGGTCTGCCTCTTTAACCCTGCCTCCCTTGGGGGAAAAAAAACCACAAGAACTTTGTTATCAAAAAGATACATAGTCTCTTAGTTGACAATAGCAGTTATTTTTCCCCAAGAGTGCTGTATTCAGCATAATTAGGCAATAAAGCACCAATACATTCAGGTACAGGTTTTAGAACTAACTACCACCTTATGCTTATATCACCTGAAGTGCAGAGACTTAATTATTTCTTTCAGCTGACAATGTGATTCAAATGGAACACGTTTACAACGTCACAGTCACTTGCATTAATGGAGCTGATGCTTGGGGATCATCTTCCCCAGGACAAGAGGGACGTGGAGCTGCTGGAGCGTGTCCAGAGAAGGGCCACGAGAATGATCCGAGGGCTGGAGCAGCTCTGCTGTGAGGACAGACTGAGAGAGTTGGGGCTGTTCAGTCTGGAGAAGAGAAGGCTCCCAGGGGACCTTATTGTGGCCTTCCAGTATCTTAGGGGGGCTACAAGAAAGCTGGGGAGGGACTTTTTAGGATCTCAAGTAACAACAGGACTAGGGGGAATGGGGCAAAGCTGGCAGTGGGCAGATTCAGGCTGGATGTGAGGAAGAAGTTCTTCCCCAGGAGAGTGGTGAGACCCTGGAATGAGTTGCCCCGGGAGGGGGTTGAGGCCCCATCCCTGGGGGTCTTTAAGGCCAGGCTGGAGGAGGCTCTGGGCAGCCTGATCTAGTGGGAGGGGTCCCTGCTCATGGCAGAGGGGTTGGAACTGGGGGATCCTTGTGGTCCCTTCCAGCCCTGACAGATTCTGATCTGTTTTAGCAGAGGACTTGAGAGCCCTAATGGCTCAATGGTTGGCCTTGATGATCTTGGAGGTCCCTTCCAACCTAAAGGATTCTATGATTCTAGTTTGGGGGTTTGTATATATTATGTCTACACATACACAGAGACACAAACAGCAAATATTAAGCAAATATTAAGCAAATCCAATCTAGTACTCTTAAAAATGAGTGCTGTACAAACAAAACATAAGTGTGCACAGCAATTGCATGCTCTAAATCCACCCACACAGTTGTTCTCAGCGATTCAAGAAGAGAGCTGCATGGGCAGATTCACAGAATTTGAGCTACAGACATCTGTGCTGAAATAATGATCAGTGTATGAAGGTTTTGTTCATTAAGCAACAGAATCATGTCTTTTTATTTATTTATTTAATCCTCAAAATGAAAATAAACACACACAAGACACAAAAAAGCAGAATAAACTCAAGGTACTCATCTTCTTTCATTCATTCCCAGAATTCTGCTCATCTTGAGGAATAATCTTAGTGCTATTCCAGGAAAGAGCCATCATTTCATACATGTTAGCTATAACTAAGATATATGAGATCAGTTCCCTTAAAAGTCTGGAAAACAATAACCTACAGTGTAGCCTGTAGGATGACATTGTCTTTAGCTGCTGCCAACACCACGCTACAGATGAAGAAACAAATCCCTAAGAGACCAGAAGTAAAACTGCCACAGTCTCACTGTCCAGAAATCAGAGCTAGGCTTAAAGATTAATGCAGAAAAATCTTCTCATTCCAGGACACTTTGTTTACATTAACTGTACATAATTTTCTGGTCCACAAAGATGTCCAGTATTTCTTGCAACCCTGCTAGGGTGGGTGGCCTCATTTTGCCCCAGTGACTTCCTACAGCAATAAGTTTTCCAGTCTAATAACACATGATATCAAAAAGTCTAATAAGCAAAGCAGTCTTGGCAAACATCTAGAGACTAAAGCAAGAGATGGACCCAAAGCCTAAGGCAAAACCCAAGTTTATTCCTTGAAAGGCAAGACTATTCTGATTTTACTTTGTTTTCACAGAATGGTCCTGTTACAAGAACAACAGCAGGGCCTTCATTTGGAACTGTAAGTTTATTCCTTGAAAGACTATTCTGATTTTACTTTGTTTTCACAGAATGGTCCTGTTACAAGAACAGCAGAAACTTCATTTAGAACTGTAATTTTATTCACATCATGCTCCCATGCATTGCTCTTGCAAGATAAACAGTTCCCCATCTTTAATTTTGTGAGCTAAACCAAGAGACAGCACCTAAGTTTGTTTCAACAGCTGCAGCAGTAAAGTTTCACAGCTATTTTTAAGCATCATGACTTGAACTGATTAACTGAAAAAGGGGATAAAATTGTATATTTTCACAGCCCCCTTGGAGCTCCAGGGCACGAACCTTTCCTTCCTGCAGCTTTCAGTCAATACTGAATGACTTTTCAAGAACTTGACTCAAGAGCATCAATGGAGCAGAGATTAATTATACAATGGTGTTAACTCCACGCATGACCTGCCACAAATCCTGTCTCCTCTGGGATTACAGCATGTATTAATACTGGGGAGCAAGGGCAAGCTATAAAACCACCTCAGCAAGGGAGCTTGCCAGGTACACCTATTTCTTCTGGCAAATGCTGGAGCAGCCAGCCAGGAGGAGGTGTAGTCCATCTGCAGATAGATATGCCCAGGGAAGGTTCCAGGGAAGTTATGATAGGAGCCAGATCCCATGGATTTCAGTAGGTCAGGGCTTTTACCACCCAAACCTAGCCATGATTCATCACAACATTCCACTCTAGGATATGTATACCCCCTGTATCTTCAGGGTCTTCTGCTCCCTTACGGGTAGTTTTGTAATCAAACATAAATTCTAGCTTAATTTTCTCAGAAATAAGTACAAACCTGATCAGCAAAATCTTCTCTACCATAAATTATGCAGCACATGTTCCGGTTCATTAATGCTGCCTAGTCTTGAAAGCTACAGGGATTTCACTCTTCTTCCTGTAACATTTACAAAATATTTCCATAATTTTCCTCCTTACTGAGCAAATAACATATCCTCTCCAGTTAATGTTCCTACCACAGTCAGCACATCAACGCAGGGTATCCCGTATGGAGCACCCAGCTGGTTCTCTGGATGAGAGGGCAGCAGAGACACACTGTGGAACTGAAGTCTCACCGACAAGAGAATCTGCCTCCAGGGCAACAGGCACAGATAAGAACTGCTGCAGCAAGGACCCACGTTCCTGTTTCTTAGCCAAGTAAATGGCCACACAAGGCTCACAGGGGTATTCCTCGTTCCTGAGTGGTGGTTATCCTGTGTAGGACATGCCTGTTCTGAGGAGGATGAATTCAAGACTCAAGGCTCCATTTTGCTGCCACCAAACTAAACTCTAAAAAGTAGGCGGTGTTACACGGGTGGGTTAAGAAGTAATTTCATACATATTTTTATATGGGTATTTTACTTTCTAAAAGATCTCCTAGGAATAGATCATCCCCCAGTTAATAAGCAAAGTACATTTCCATAGTTTTCACTCAGCACATGACCACACATACTTTTATAGCAAGCATATCTGCAAAACTATGTGGGACTTCTAACAGGCAGTAGTCTAACTGGTGCAGATCACTCATGATTAAACATTCCCAACACACGATCCTGTTTTAATACAGTATGTTTAATCTCAGCCAACAGTAGTCCAGACACAGGGTGAACTGGAAATGACGAATGTGCACTGTCAGACGCTGGTAACAGCAGGACTCTCTGGGCTGCAAAGGAGAAGAGCCCCGCTGGGAACTGCCTGGGACCCACGGCACAGAAGCCAAATGACCACGCAGTGCCTGCGAGCAAAACCCGGCAAGTTGTTCCCTCAGCCTTAGGGCTGCCAGACTTCCCAGGAAATTTAAACTCACAAGAGCAGCAGCATGGTATCACCTTCCCCTAGTTCACGACGTTGATTTTATTTACCGAAAGCCTTATTCTTACGGAAGAAATTATAGATTTCAGTTGTTCTCAAGAGACGATGGGAGAGAAGGGAAGCGTTGGACAGGGTGGAGACACAGATTAAGTTCCAGAAAAC
>NW_008607595.1:0-17741 GCF_000691845.1 Merops nubicus | reverse complement strand
TAAAGAACAGTCTCGTCTGTTACACAGGTAATCCAGAGCAAAATCATATAACACACTGACTGCTGTGCTTAATTCATCACACATACTTGCAGTTCAAGTTAGAGTTATATGGAGATTAAAAGAAGCCATTGCTGTATGTATGCTATGCAAAATGAAGAAACAGGAGAGCCAGATTTGGATTTCCTTGAGAAAAAGGGGGAGGAAAAAAAGTTAATTCTCCACTTATGATTATTTTCCATGTGCTTTTTATGGAGGAAGATTTCATAATATAGATTTGAGATTGTGGTACCGGATTTTAGTGACTACTTTGCTCTGAGACTGAATAATACAGGTTGTCTGAAAGTGGTCTAAGTTTCCTATACATCAGGAAACTCCCTCTTCAAGTGTTCAAGACCACAAGAACACCTTCTGAACTCAAGGGACCAGGGTTGCACGGCATGTTTTTCCCAGGGATAGAAAGTTTTGGATGGGTAAGAGAATTGCCTTTTTAGTTATTTTTCTCATGCATTCCAATTAACTCAGTATCAAGAAATAACATTAGGTGATGAAGAACTTTTTCAAGGATGTTCATTGGAGTTGCTTATGATACCTTTTTACATTGCATGTATATGATTATATTCTAAATGTGAGAATGTATTATAATGTAGTAATAGAACTCGTTTTATAGCACTACATTACTTAACGAACACTTTCCCTTACATGTAATAATGTTCACCTTTCAGTGGAAGGTCTGATAGACAGCTGTATAATGTCAGCAGCAGGAGTAATAGATCTTTTCACCATTCTCATGTGTGTTTTTTTGTCAGGTATAACTGAAAGCCTTTTTCATTAAGTAAATATGCAAAAATTGTTTGCTAATATAGCAGTCTGGGTTTTTTAGACTTTATCATCAGCTGTTGGGTGGCATCAGAAATTAGAAAATATGAAAATTATAGAAAACTATATCAAGAGAGTAACCATACCTGTTCCTAGGCTTGTGACTGCAGAACACATCTTTACTTACAAATACTTCCACAGTATATGGAGACCTTATTTTTTTTTTTTTTCCTGTTCTTTGTGTTTATATATTTATCAAAACATTTTTTAAAGTTTCTAATTTCAAGGGAAACAGTGTGATGACATACTTGTATCCACTTTCTGACATCTGAATGTAAAGTACTTTGTGCAATCTATTAGATTGCAGACTGAAATGCACATCAAAAAGTAGCCAATCTGGTGATTCAGAGAGAAAATTATCCAACATTTTTATGCTGTAGATTTATTTGTATTCATATGACTGACAGTCATCTCACTTCATGCTCATTTTACAGATCTCTAATTCCACAGATTGTAGCTAAGTCTTCTCTAAGTTCCAATCTCATTTGAGTAGATTACCTTTGAATACCTTGAACTTCTGTCTTTAGGCACTTCCTGTGAAAAACAGAAGTGCGGGTAAGCAGTGTAGATAAAACGCTGGACTGTGTAAATTGATAGGGGTTTTACCACTGGATCTCCTTTGGTCCAGAATTTAAGCTTGCAGCTCTATGTTTGACATCCAGGAAGTAATGAATATAGATTTAAGTTCTTAACTTCTTCATCTTTCTTTTTATCTTTCAAATAAGACAAGGAAAGGAGATGAAAGAAGGCTTGGCTCACCTAATCTTGTATTATCCTGTACATGAGAATTTGATACCCAAGGTATTAAATTACAATTAGAGCCTGAGCACAAGAATCCTGAGGGGTAGATTTTAGCCTGAGAATCTTGTTGAGTATTTTCCTAAGGTGAAAGGAGAAGAAAACTTCAGCTCAGACTATGAACAGTATCCGGAAGTGTAAGCTACCAAACCCTTAGCTGAGCAGGCAAAAATAGGTGTGGCAGTACCCTCTCCTGCTAAGGGTGGGATTATTCTGAGAATACTTTTCTCCAAATACTGACTAAGCAAAAGTGAAAAGGGCTCCTTAAAAATATACTTTAGCCATGCAGCTATCATGACAACCTCTTTTCTCAGGGCAGCAGTTGCCTGGACTAATGATCTTCAAAGGACCATAAGGAAAGTGGAAATCAAATCAAGTGTTGAGAACAAGGTCCTTAGCAGCTGCTTTTGTTGCTAGAAGCTCCCTTGATTGCATCACATGTTTAGCTCAAACCAGTCACATTGAACAAAGTGTCTCATGGATAATTACAGCTTTTTATCTAGAAAGATGGACAAGCCAAATGGTGGCTTTCATCTGCCAGGTTCTGTGATGCAGAGCTAATTAGCAGGATGTTAAAGAGGTCATACCACGGTCCAGTGAGAGATGAGACACACTTGAACTCTTAGAAATTAGCTTAGAATAATTTCAGACGTCTCACAGAAATTAGTATCATTTAAAGTTAATAATCATGGTGAAAATAACTGGGAAGAATGTTTCTTGCAGAGAAAGCCTTGGATTCAAAGGAAAGGTTTGTAAGGTAGAGAAAATTTAAGTGAAAACCTAATGCGTCATTTAGATAAAAAGAAAACTTTATATATAGCTCCCTAGCTCCTTTCCTTCTCTTAAAAAAACTTCCAAGAATAGGAAGAAAAAATATCTTATGACACACATACACACACAAGCCCATCTAACCTAATGTACTCAATCCAGGAATGACCAGTAATGGATGCACAGGAAAGAATCTATAAATAAATAAATAAATAAAAAATAATTTTTACTAATATTTTCCTAGAATGTAGTTATTGCTTCCTAAGGCACTTCCACTTTCCTGTTTCTGTCAGATGCCTTATTCATGTTGGCTGAATTTACCTAAGCTAGCGTACTGCTGGAAGTGTTAACTTACCCAGGGTCTTTCTGCAGGCTTCAGGGGAAGAACAGTGTGATAGCATTGTGATTCCAGGGAGGAAATTGCCTCTCTGCAGTGCCAGACATGACCCTAATTTCCCTCCTTTCATGCAATCACCCCCATCCAATGAGATCACATAAACTCTGTATTTTTTTAGGCTGGGTTTCTCTTGGCTCTCTGTTGAAGCTCTTCCCCTTTCTTGTGGCTCTGTCCTTCCTTGGGAGGAGTGGATCTGTCTCCTCATTCTTCAAGAAGCAAAATGTTTTCATTTCTGAAATGCCTTAAGCTGGCTTTGGACACAGGATATGCCTATACCTGTATATAAACATTCCTTAAAAGTTTAAACCTAGTAGGATGCAGAGAGCAATGTAGTCATGCTTCAAACTGACTCCAAAAACATTAAGACTGCACTTAACATCATACAGTGTTTGTCTTCATGCGACTTCAGCTTGGGTTAATGGGGGTTGGCTGTTACATGATCTTGCCTTCTGGTAATCTTCCTCTTTGTTTTTTGACAATAATGATATCTTTTACTGTCAAAGAATTGCATGGCTGTGTTTGTAAGGTTTCAGTAAGTGCAATCCAAATACTATAGGTTGTACAGATTAGTAGAATAATGTAGTATAGTGTTGGTTTGCTAGTTAGAAAAATGTTAGCAATATATAGGAAAGGCTAATGAAACATTTGCATTAAGGCTTTTTGAGTTTTTAGGTTTGTAATATCCTCAGGAAATAAAGCCCAATTTATATAAATTAAGCTCAACTTTGATTTCTAGAGCAAGGTTTCTATGAACAAAGTTTTTAAGCTTAAAATTGTCTGCTTGTTATTTTCTACATGAAAATTGAGTTCTAACTACTTTATGAAATTGTTAAAAAGGCATTTATATTTGATAGGACTGCCCTCTCAACATGTATGTTTATATTTAGTTCTATCTTAATTCTACCTCATTTTTTTTGTTCTCTCATTTATTGTCTTATACATGTTTCCCAGGATAGCCCACTGGTCTTACAGTCTGACAGAAATGTAACAGTGAATGCAAGAAATCACATGGGACAGTTAACTGGACAACTGACAGTAGGTAAGTGTTCTTTATTGACTGTTATGTGTATCAGTTTAGCTTTATGAATAGGTTTCATTAATTAACATTGAAGATAGAATACTGCTGAATAGTCAGAAAAAAATCTCAGCGCCATACTAAAAACAAAATGCATACAAAGTGTTAGAAGAGCATGATGCTGCATTAGCTGAAGGCAGAGAAAATAGAAATTCCTCAAAATATTTTAATAATCTTAATGAAAAGTGTTTATTTTTGAGGCAGCTGTAACAAAATTAACTAAGAAAATACAGCTCGTCGGAACATGTTTGAACAACGATTTCAGTGGTAAAATAACCATCATTTTCTTACAAGTTCTGTCAGTCTCTGTTATTCGGCTGGAATTAGTTTGACTCCATTACTCTTGCAATGTATTTGTATCAGCATATATTAAAAGCAGTTGGAGCAACAGAATGTAAAAAAAAAAGAGCAGAACAAAAATCAAATTCTTTTGTAGTCACCACAGAATTTAAATGGAAAGTGCTTATACTTCCAGTCATTCACTGAAATAGTGTCTAATATCTTATGAAGTATAAAATATAGCAGATCAAGGTTCCAAATGAAATGGAAATATATAAACAAAAATCCTCTAATTATCTGTTCTGCTTTTTATGTGTTTTTCCCTGCTTTTATTGTTTACCAGGTTTTACTACATTTTTAGCAGAAACCATACTTACTATGTTAGTAAATATGAAATAATATTTTTTATATTTTCAGTACTGGCACAGTGCTGTAGATGTCTATCGCTTTTTAAGAATATTGGCCAAAAAAAATCAATACAAAGTAATGTTCTAAATCAGTTAGAAAACAATATATATAAACTGTGAATGAGATTAAAAATAAGCAAACTGATATGTTAAAGTACTAATGTACATATAAATTTGAGGAGACGCCCCTTAGACTCCAAGTCTCGTCATTTTTTTCACTTCTGGATTAAGCTGTGTTTTCTCCACCCTTTTTCCTCATGAGCCAAGGATACGTTCACAAATAGTTCTAAGTTAAACTCTAGTTGTAATCTACACTGAGCTTGTATACTGACTGAAGACAGTGGTTTCAAGTTGTAAAAAATGTTTGGGGAGTGCATACAAAGTGACACACCATCTGCACAGATTTCCCTGAATGACCACATCAAATGAGTGTGCAAAGATAACCAGGCTTGCTAGCAGATACAGAGGAGGAAAATTAAGATGACACCTGTTCTAGCCATATTGTGCTTGCTCAGGGTGTTTATGGAGCACAGTTCTGTTTCATCTAGTAGCTAGTTTCTCTTTGATCTAGTATTATTAAAACTTCCACTTCAGCTGGTAATTACTAAAAGATTAATTGCCCATAGCAAACATTCACAGTGGCTGAAATAGATATACTTACATTGTTGTCACCATTCTTAGTGAATCCAGCATTGAAAGTGTGAGTGTATTGAGACTGGCTGACTTAAAAGCATCACACTAGAGGTTAGTAACTTAAAAAACATAAAGGTCTGAAGAAAATGTGTTATCTTCATCATTAGAGTAAACACCTGTAAGCTTCTTGGTGTGCAGCTGGTTCCATTTGCCACAGTCTGAAAAAGTGGATGTTTGCTAGATTGCAATATTGTATTTACATTATTTCTTATCCTTTATCTTCCTCTTCTTTTTTGTATTGGCTCTATGGCCTTTATTTTTTTTAATATTAATAATAAAATCTGCTTCTTTATTTTTTATAAATTCCTCATACAATATTGAAGGTATATTAAAATATTGCTTATTTTCTTACTTATAATTTAATATTTCTTAGTATTGGCACTCATAACTAACAGTACAATCAGTAAAAACATGAATATTTTACTGTTGAAAATCAAAGAAATTAACAGGCACCTTAAATTTAAAATGTATTAGTGCTACTCTCCCTTTTAAAATTTGTTGTTGTGTAAGGTAGAGCAGAGAAAAGTAATTATTTTATTTTTGTCTAGGTAAAAGCATGGAAATATCTGCTGAGAGAAGGGGAGGGGATTTTTCTATTCCAGGTTTGCTGACAACAGAAAATATTTTTTCCTATTAGTTGTAAATATGCTATGGAAAGTCCCTGCCTTCTTCAGAAACACTTTTTCCCTTCATGCACACAGAAGCAACTGTCTGTGGCTGCCCAGTGAAAGGGATGAAAATAAACAGTGGGTGGAGGAAGCAGTGAGGAGAAATATTTTTAAACTATGAAAAAAATAAGTTATTCTGCCTTGGGGAAAAAATTATTTAGTTAACATTGAAGTGTACTTACCTGTTAACTTCTTTAAAAAGTTTACTATTAATAACAATAATTAAAAAACCCCTACCAATTTAAATGCATGGCAGAAGCATTCTGAAGAGGAAGGTTGTCTGTGCATTCTGGCAGGTGGCAATACATGTGATATCGTCGGCATTTTACCTGTATTTCACAGTGCGTGATACAAGACAATAAACTGTTCTCTTTTCTTGGACATTCAGATTTCTGGTCATTTAAACTACAGGACAACTAAAAATTCTTTCTGTGGTATTTGGAATTGTGCCATGCAAGACTAAGACAACCTTAAAAGCATCTAATCAAAACTAATTGGAAGATAGATTAATGTAAAGAAATGGGGGTGGCAGCGGAGCTGGAATAAGGCTATACGTGGTCACCAAAGGAGATGGAAAAACTCCAGTGCAACTTTTGGTAACAGGTGTTCCATTCTGTGAGTGACTGTGGAAGATGAAATAGTTCTGTAATGATGTCTTGGAACACATCCTAATCTAGAAGGAGTGAAGAAAAGATATATTACCAAAAAAAAAAAAAATAGCTAAGACTATGTTAACATGTTAACTAACATGTTTCAGTGGCATAATGCCAAGTCATGGCTGCAGGTCTTACAATACCATGGGTGCACCCGTTATTGCAGTGCAATGCATTTATACTGATGCTGAAAACTGTATGGAGAGAAAATCACAGGTGTAGCGAGGCTTGCTGTTGGGATCTACGTCAGCTGAGCTAGGAACACTAGAAATGTTAGTTTGTGGTCAAGTCTATTCATGATATATGGTCAGGAAACTGCAAGTTTTTTTCTCGATTCTGCAACCTTCAGTTATTAGACATGCCATTTAAGACCAACAGAGGAGATGTAGCACAGACATGAAATATAGCTACAGAAGAAAGAGGTAAAAATTGATTTATTTTTTTTTAAGCTGGATAAGGACAAGTAATCACTTCTTTCCCCTCCCAACCCTTTCTTAGCGATACTGTTTGCACTGTGAATTCTGCTAAATAACCTTAACACAACCTTTGCTCCCTGTATAGTTAATGTTTGCATGTTTTAAAGCTGTGTGGAAAAAATATCTTCTTTTTTGCCAGTCTTAGAAGTCCACAATAGTTGTTAACTTTAAGCTAGAAGTGTTGTTTCCTTGCTGTCTGCACAGGTCATATATACCTCTGCCTGGTTTTTAGCGGAGGACATTAAGCTGACAAGTGCTAAAGGGATCAAAATTAAATATGGCTGAAAGGAGACTTTTGAAACCCAGATATGTACTTACCATAACTTCATCTTCAGGTTTGGTTATTAGTTCATGTTTTTTTTATTTTTTTTTTCACTAGGTGGTTTTTTTCTGTTTTTTTTTTTTTTTTTTTTTCTTTCTGCAGTAATTACTCCTGATAGGTGTTTCAGCTACTGTTTGACACTTTTCCATTCATAAAGATCCTTGGGGGTATCTGAAATGTGCAAAAATGTGCACTTCATTTCTGCTAAGCTTTGAGCTCTTTCAGACAGAATCGTAACTTTCATAGCAGTCCAGATCTGCGCAAGTCACAGCTTTAGGGAGCTCCTGAAACTGTAGCTCTACTCACTGAGATCTCTAGAGCCATGCAAATTGAGAAAAATTTTTTGAATACCAATGAGTGTTATATCACACTTTTGCAATTACTTTCTGAAAATGGCAGGCAGGTGTATAATTTTCAATTACAGCACTGGTAAAGACTGATAAGAGTACTAAAAGATACAGCCCTTCGAATAACTTGTAAACTTCCTGACACTTTCCATCCATTTACTACAAAATTTATGTTGTGTAGTCAAGATTTTTTTTTTTTCTTAAAAATGTGTTTGATGACTTGCTGTGTTCCACCAAGTGTATGTGGGGTATTGTGCAGAAACTATTGGGCCTTAGAAATTACAGGTATGTAACCTTGTGGGAGTGGAAGTAGTTCCCTTCATCGTTTTTACCTTGATCCCATATGACAGTCACCTGTGCCTGTATCTACTGATACCTTACCCGGTGATACATCCTGCGACCTTCTCACGTCGGAGGTGATCAGAGTAACTCAATATCCAAACATGGCCTGTGATGTTCCCTTTGCAACAGCTAGACATCACAGATGATCTGAAGTAAGACTATATTTTGACCATTCTTGCTTTTAGAATTACCTGTGGTAGAACTCGTAGCAGTAGGTGTGTACTTGTTGCGCTTAATCTTTGATATCTACTGTGAGACCATTACTTAAGACTGTTAGAAACTTGCACTAAGCATCATTAAGGCAATGGAAATAATAACGTGCTTAAGTAACAATAGATGAGAAATGTTTATGTATTTTAAAATCTTGTTTGCATACATAGTAGTCTCAAATGTGAGACTCTCTTAGGAGTCACAGGAAGAGGGTAGTTACAGAGCAGTTATATACCCTTTCCTTAGAGTAAGGAAAGGGAATAAAATGGCTCAGCTCCTCTCTGTCTTACCTGTATGGTTCTTCTTGTGTTGCTGATAGCAAAGTGCTGGGGAGAGAAGGGATGGTGTTTTACAGTCCCTTTTTAGCTGCTTCTACCCTTCAGCTGGGCAAATACGTATCAGCACTTATCAGAGCATGTAAAATAAAGCCTTTCTCCTTTCCCTTACAAGGTTTGACTTCCTGTAGTCCCAAACTACAGAGAAATTTCAGTAATCAAAAATACATTAAACATTCTGCTAGTTTAATTTTCATATTAAAGTAATTGCTCTTGTAACCACTGTGATGCAGTAGGATTTTGAAAATTGTCAGGAACATGTTGCGAAAATAAAGTTGGACAAATGAGTTATCTATTTCAAAGCATTCTTTAACTAAAGTAAAGACTGAAATATACCAAATTTTTGTCCTTAAAACCACTTTAGTGTGTGGAAATCAGAAATGCTGGCAATTCACTTCTATCATGCATATATGAATTAGTAGTTCAGCTTTTTCAGCAATGTACAAACAAGTATTTCATATTGAACATGTAATAACTGAACATATGATAGCTTACAATCTTCTTTTGGGGCATTTTAGACTAGACTAGATGGTCCTGCTCTGGCAGGGGGCTTGGACTCGATGATCTCTGGAGGTCCCTTCCAACCCCTAGCATTCTGTGATTTTATCATTAGTCAGGCTCTTCTCATTTTAAAAAAAATGTTTTTAATTTATAGTTAATTCAGTCCCTCTTCCTTCTCAAATCCAGAAAAATGAAAGATTTAATTCACTCCCTCTTCCTTCTCGAATAATAAAAAAAAAAATGAAAACAGAATCTGTAATATCTGTGCCAGATTATTTGCATTGTTTACATTTTTTCCAGATGTGTTTGCACCTTAAATGGAATTCTCTGTTGATAATTTTTCTGTTGTCTAATGTTTTCCTTTGTTTTAAGTCAGTTATTTGTTGATTAAGAAAATATTTAGATAACTTACACCGAAAAATATTATACTTCTGAATATGCAAATTTTACAATATGATTATTTGTTACCAAAGTTTTATAGCCAGATAAACCATCTTTCAAGTACAGGAATCTATACCATTTATCCGAAGGTAAAAATACAGCTCATCTGCTAGTCTGTGGTAGAAATCTTTTAAATGGAGGTAAAAGTGAGACAACTTGCCCTTCTTTAGTTCAGGTTATCTACCTTGTACTTAACTACAGAGTTAAAAGATGTCTTTCAGCTTCAGGAATCACTGCAGAAGGTACAGAGGAGCAGTGTCTGAGAGGCCATATGGCTTTACATCTCCTCCTGGCAAAGTGCATGAGATGAGCCAAGAGGCAGTTGAAAAGCAAGCCATGTTGCTCATAACATCTGAAATGTCCAGCTGGAATCTGAGCCTCATCCCTTGTCATAATTTATAGCTCAATGTGATATTGCCTCTATGTCTGTCTATTACCTGGAAAAGTCTTTTTACAAACCATCTGAACTATAACAGGTTTTATAATAGGAGCTCTCGTAAAATATGTTCAGATATACTCTTAATGACTTTGGTTAAGTCATCCTGAGAATCTACTCCTATTAATTAATTATCTTGAAGTGCAGTATTAGGAAAATATGAAGCTCTGAAAACTGATCGAAACTTCAACCTCTTTGCGAGCACTTTGATGGGTCTGCCAAAGTAGTCTTTTAAAAATTAACTTGTTATTTATTTGAAATTCATCCATATTTCTCCTGCAATTCTCTGTTTAAGTAATCTTCCAATAGTAAAAAGCCTCTCAACTTGTTTGTTTTGATTCAACATCAAGAGTCAGTAATACTTAATGGACTAGCATAAAACAGCTGCAGATAACTCTTTTCTAGTTTTTACTTCTACTTCACTTGTGAATTAGTTGTATAATTCTCTGTGTCAATCTGCATATATATATTTGAGATTCAGCAGTGATGTATTTAGGCTTTTGTGAGTAGCCCATGCATTACATGGGTTGCAAAGTCATACCTTTATACATCCATTACATATTAACTCATAACACTGTTAATTATACTTGATACCATCAACTCTTTCCAATCTACTCTGTGCTTGGGTAACAAGATCCCTTTGGAAGAGAGAGATACTTTACTCAGTATTTAAGATTGTTTTTAATAATTTAGGTACATTTTCAATTTTTAAACCCTATCTTCATGATATGCTTATTATATGTTATTTGCAGACATAACACTACATTTCTGTTTAATATTTGAAATACCCTGTGGTGTAAAATATATCGTACATCTCCCTTATGGATTGCCACATGAAAACCGTGCTATAAAAATAAATAGTAAGCTATTTCTCTGTCACTTTTTAGGACCAAGTGGTAATTCTTTCTGGTAGATATGGCCATTATTTAACCTGAAACCTCTTTCCTGGAATACAGTAGCATGTCATGTCAGTTTATATGTGAAGAATTAAAAATTCCTCCACAAATAAACATGAAAGTGAACAGGTACTGTTACTGTGGACAGTAATGACATGGTTATTTCAGGGGCAAGAGTGCTTGTGCATTGTTGTCTCTAAAGAGCGTAGTAAAGAAGGTCTGTGCTATGGATATAAGATTCCTTGCTTTAAGTTTTATCCTCATTAGTGTGTTACAGTTAATCTTCCTGAATCTTAAAAATAATCACTTCTGTTAAATTATTTAAACATTACATCAGTACTTCCAGAGCTGGGGTCTTGAGACTTCTTCCTCTTTCTGCATTTGGTGTGGTTTTCATCTTCTTTCTGCCTTCTCCAAATTCTAAAAGTTTTTGACATTTGAGTCTTGATCCAACTTTTCTTTTTCTTTCCCTCAGTCTCAGCTCAGGAAGTTTATTTTTTCCTCGGATACAAGGTGCAGCTCGTGGTAGTTCTTATCTGAAGTCATATTGATCTAACATGGAGAGCACCTTTTTCTGTCTGTAACTGACAGACAAAAAGAAAAACATACTTTGTATTTTTGTAACAAGTCTGATACTTCTTTCTGTAATATTTGTAGCGTAGACAAAATGCAAACAGGTTATTTTGTCTGTCTTTCTAGTTCATTCATCATCTATGCTGGGAAGGAATTTTGAGATCCAGTACCTGTTTTTCAGTTTGTTTTTCTTTCCATAATTTAAAGCTGGTTTGGAAGGGGCAAGCCCATGGAGGAAAAGATGCCTTTTCAACATCAGAATGTGCATTCTTAAGGTTGGGCTTTAGAAATCCTTCAAGGCATACACATCTGTGCTGGGCAGCATGCTTTCTTTTTTCTTCTGCAACTGGTCCAATTTTCTTGTATATACTCACTGTAAATATTAATTTCCCTCGAGCTACTGATACGAAATTGTACGTTTCTTCTTTGGTACGAAGCTGCATCAGAGGAAGTTCAGACTGGACTTTAGGAGAAGGCTTTTTACAGAGAGAGTAGTTAGTCACTGGTATGTGGTTCCCCAGGGAAGTCGTCACAGCACCAAGCCTGTAAGAGCTCAAGGAATGTATGGATGATGTTCTTGGACTTATGATTCAGGTTTAGGTAGTCCTGTGAGGAGCAGGGAGTTGGAGTCTATGATCCTCATGGGTCCCTTCTAAGTTCAAATATGATTCCTTTCAAGGGGTACAGAATAAATCGGTGCACTGGAGGGAGAGGGGCACATAACCAGGCTTCAGGTCAAACCTCAGCTCCCAGTTGCTGACAGCTGATGCTGGCAGGAATACCCAGGCATGCCAAGGTCTGGCCATGTGTTGGCTTCCTGCTGCAGCCATGGGCCTTTTTTCTTTAGGGCAATAGTTAATGTTCTATACCCACTGTCACTTGAGAGCTGATGGGAAAAGGATGAAGGGGAATGTTAAATCGGTGTTTCCAGGCAGCAGTTGTGGAGGTGGAGCCAAGAGTGCAGCAGTGGCCCTGTGCAGAGGGGTGTCTAATACAATAGGTATAAGCCTCAGCTAGGTGCCTTAGTATTTCATCTCATTGTGACTCCGGAGCATCTGTAGTGAGACTGTACATAAGCTGAAGTAGAGTCCAATTATCAATGCCTATTTTGCCAGCACTACAGCAGTCCTTTACTTCCTTTTCTGCTTTATAGACTTTTTATTTTACCTCATTGTATTCTAAATGCAATTCTGGATGTTTCAACTGTCTCTAGAGAATTGGCACTGAGAACTAGGAAAAAAAAGAGATTTTGGTTCAATTCTTAATTTTATCCTCAATATTAATTTTTTTTTTTTTTTCCGTCCATACCGTAATAGAGGACACGGAGCCATCAGCAGTGGTTGGGTGGAATTGTAGAAGTCAGAGTGGAAAGAGGTCGTTAGTGTTTTGCATGGTGGTACAGAAGTGTTAGTGTTTAAACATTAATCCATTGCCATCTGTCCTGCTGTTGCTACCCACATGCTGTTGGCCAGTATGGACAGCATAACTACTACCCAAATGTTCAGAGCAGAGAAGAAGTGTTTTCCTTTTGTAGGAGAGAGATGCCAAAAGTCTAAGAAATAGCCATTATTTAGAGGTATTTAAGTAGATTTTGAAGGATATGGGATACATCTTCAAAAGATATTTCTAATTCTTTGTCTTTAGCTTTATCAGCTGCTAATAATTAAACTGCAAAACCAGGTGCTGTGCATTTATTGTGAGATTCACAAGGCTGCTGCTGGTTGCTAAGCATGATTAAATTACCTGCAGCATCTGGATCCTTAGCAAGTCCCTGACAGGACATTAAGTGATACACAATGGAGTTGCTCTCCACCTGCTGACTGATGCCCCAGCAGTGATCTGCCCACTCCCTCAGCTAGCTCCCCCCAGTTTATACACTGAGCATGATGTTCTATGGTATGGAATATCCCTTGGGCTAGTTTGGGTCAGCTGTCCTGGCCGTGCTCCCTCACAGCTTCTTGTGCACCTGCTTGCTGGCAGAGGATGGGAAACCAGAAAGTGCTTAGCTTAGGATAAGTGCTACTTAGAAACGCCTAAAAGATCAGTGTGCTTTCAATAGTATTCTCATACTAAATCCAAAACACAGCACTTTACCAGCTACTAGGAAGAAAATTAATTCTATCCCAGCCAAAATTAGGACAAAAGTATATCTGAAACTTCAAATAAAACACATTGAAAAATACCAGTTAATATCCATAAACAGAACATAGTTGTTCTGTTGTGCTTATTTGGCAGATAATTATGTTTATTTGCCTTTTGATAATTTTGCCTCCATTCAGAACAGTATGGAGTTTCAAATTCCATATTATGCCAATATTAGTGATATTTAATTGTGCCCCTTGTAGATAGTAATTTCTCAAGCATGTACTGGACATTTAAAGCTATATTTAATATGAATTTTTAAAATTTCTATAAGACATAAATATATCTCTGAAAAGACCTTTTTCCTTAGGTTATTCTTAGGGTGATAAATATTGCAGTTGCAGCTGAATTATGAACAGATAACACTAAATTAATGATTATCTGAATATTTCAAAATTTTGGCTGGATTTCCTCCTATTGAAAAATGTGTTACAAAAGTCTGAAAATAATTAGTCACTTGGAATAGTTATCACTCACTGAATCACTAACACCAGTTATAGCTCAGAATGATACAGACTAAGAAATTTTTCCAAATGAAGCTTAAGGACTACATTGCCTTTAAAGTAAGGTTTTCCAGCATTAGTGTCCCAGAAACCTCTTGAGTTTCATTTTGTGATGTTTTGGATAGATATTTTGTTTGGAAAATCTGTTTTGCTGCTCTTCTTTCACATGTATTGCCAAGACACCTAGACAATCTACCACCTTACAAGTTGCGAGACACTAAAAGCTTCCTACCCATCTTGTTTCTGAAGTGGAAAAGTGGTTTTCTGTTATGGAAAAGGATGGCAGGATGGTTGTGACATTCACTAGTCTTTTAAGAAGAAAAGGAAACTTTGCTGATCTTCTGTTTCTAGTTTGGTCTTTTCTGGGTCTTTGCTTGTTTTGGGGGTTGTTATTTGTGTTGTCTTTTCTTGGTGGAACTTATATATGAAGCCAGATGCTAATTTACCGCATCTCTTTTTCTCTGGGGGGAGTGGTTCTAGTTGGCTTGTCATATTGACAAAGCAAAAGCTTTCAGCAGTTCCAGACAAAAATTCCACCTATGCTGCAGGTCTTGCCCCTGATTTTATACATCCATTTGCATCACAGGTTAGATTTCTTTCCAGATACAAAATCATATGTTCCTTTGGAGATACTTCTAATTTCCCTGTGATACTAAACTTATTCTGTTAACCAAGATCCTACTCCCAAGGATATCAATATATCCTTTCTAGGTGGTGTATTTGAAAGTCAGACAGTCTGGGAGTGATTCAAATCACAGAAAAGGATATAGAATTTCTGTCAGCAGGGTAGGAATCTGAGGTAGATGTTTTTATCTGAACTGAATTACGTCTTCTGTGTTAAAAGTCAGCCATGAACTCCATTGAGAACCTTAATCAGAATAGACACTTCCAGAAGCTAAGAGCCCAAATCTGCTTTTTCCTGCTTCTGTAGCTCTCCTAGCCCTTGTCCTGCTGTCAAGGGCAAAGAGATGGGTAATTTCCTAAATGGATAATTAAAAATATCCTGAGAGCTGGGCTGAGCCATTATCATCTTGTACTATCATCATAGTGGATGCTAGTTGTTTGGAAATCAGCAAATGCAGTTCACTGATCTACCAAGTAGCAGAAGGGGTTTAAATTATCATTTTCTGGTCATCAGTCTATAATTTTTTACTTTTTTTAGTACCCAGCGGTAGGCTTTTTGTAGATGAATCCTGTGTATCTTCTAATATTTTGTACATTCTTTCATTAAATCTTTCTCATATAAAGAGTCTTTATATGAAATGCTAAAACCTTTTGCATAGATAACTTCAGCATATTTGTCCTCTGTAGCTAATAACAGATAATCTGAGAAACATTCACTTTGGAAAATGTTTTCTATTCCTCCCTATTTTACATCATAAATATAAAATAAAATAAATAAATTCAACATTAATGTTGAATTTATTTTATAAAAATGTAATTTTTTTAAAACATTTCTATTCCAATAAATCTTCTAAGTAATCTGGTAGCTTGTACTCTTTGTTTCAGTTATTGTCTTTCAAAATGTGATTACTTGAATATTTATCTCAAAAAGCTCAATTTGGATTCAGAACCTTTTAACAATCTAATTCAGTAAATTGTGAATAATATTATACACAATACAATACAATATTTTTTACTTGCAACAGGTTGTATTTGAAGTCCATGGAAAATTGCCTAAAGTATCTGGAAAAGCAACTTGTATCTTTTTAATAAAAGGTGAGGTGGGTGGGGGTGGTGGAGATTGAAACCTACACTCTGACTAAAAAGTGTATATAGAGAATACAATTAAAATTTTTAAGTTAGCTTTTAATTTATAATAGTAAACCACCAAAAATATTCAAAATAGCTTCACGGTAGAAACAAACGTCAGAATGACTGTGTCTGATGTCTACAGAGAATATTACCAATACGAAACACAAACCTGAGAATCTTTTCTTTTTAAATCTTCACAAAGCAAGATACATAACAGTTGGTTAAAAAGGTCACAAAGTAATCACAGGAAAAGTTAAGGAACCATTAGGTGACATCAGTGTATTTCACTTTGTTCAGTTTCACTTCCAGTCCAGTCCATCTCCGAATGAAGATCAGGCAGCAGAAGGGTACTTGCACTATTAGCAACTATTTTAGAGAGTACATGAATGAGAGATAAGGTCTCAAAGGATGCAAACAGGTCAAATGTCAGATCTGTTTTTAAGAAAAAAAAAAAAAAGGCAAAGTTATAGATATTTATAGATAAGTGATTTTCAGTAGAATTTCTAGCAGATTTCTAGAGCATACAATAGAAAAGTCAGCCTAAAAGTCGGACCTAAAGGAAATACATAATGACAAATTAAAACAATTTTAGAGATGAATTAATGAGACTTTATGATGTGCAAGATGCTATATTTTCCAAGGAAAAATGCATCTTTTCAGTTTTGTCTTTGAGTATCAGCAATGTAATGAAGAAATTTCATATTACGCTTACTGTCTCGTGTGTGCTTCTGCTATTTGAACGTGCTGTTCATTAACCACAGCCTGGAGTCAGGTATCTCACACTACGTATTGTTCTGTCTGTCTTTATAATTCTTCTATCTTTTCTGTGGAATACACTGCAAATAATATACTTCAGTAACTTAGTAGGCAGCTCTGGTTTTCCATAAAACATGTAGTGGCCAAACAACTGGACAGTAACCTTATAGCCTAACTCAGGTCACAAAGACAATGGGAACTTTCCCACTGATTTTGTATGGAAATTTGACTGCTTCTGGAAGGTTTATGATCAGCTTTTTAAATTATTTCATTTGTAGAAACCAATCACATCCCAGAAATGTAAAAAGTCCAAGGTTGAAGATAATGTTGAAAACTTGGAAAAATCTCTAAGGATTAAGTATTTTTCAGGTTGCATTAACCATCAGGAAGAAAAGTTGATAAACTTTCTATTTCCGTTCACATTTCGGAGTACTCCAAAGTACAGGAGAGTTACAATTAATTGATTTACATGAACCGGACATTTGAACTTTTCAGTGAAAGGTAAGTTAATTAAGGGAGCTATAAGAAGAATTTAATATAATGTAGCTATTTACTGATACCACAAAGAAAGATTCCTTAACAATAAAGGAGAACATCCATAGGAAAGATAACACAATAAGAGTGGTACTAAAAAAAAATATTTATTTATTTATAATGTAATACCTTTATTATTTCTTTTATATTTAAATACATCTAAACATAATAATTCAAAATTTAGAAATTTTCTTTACAGTTTTTTATTTAGACATAATTATATCTTATTTACATATGTTCATAATATGTTTATAGTTTTATGAGAAAAATTAGTCAGATAGAAAACTCATTATACTTACCACAAGCCTCAATTCATCTGTTTAGCTCATGTTTTGAATTGACTAAACTTAATGAGATTATAAATAGCACAAAACATACAGTGTGAAATCTTACACACACAGCTGGGTCCCTAGCATACGGGTTTGCTTTGCAAATCCTTTGGCTTGCTTATCTTTCTTATCTGAGTACATATATTAATTAAGATACTATAGCTAAAGGTATAACCTATCAGGAGTAGATAATGCATTCTGGACAGTTGTCCTGGTTCCGTGTAAAAAG
>NW_008607594.1:0-3001 GCF_000691845.1 Merops nubicus | reverse complement strand
ACCACACAGCTCGGTGTCATCGGCAAAATTATATAAAATACTTTGAATTTATAAACTCTGAAGTTTAGGAAACAGAAAAAACATTCAGATAGCTAGTGGTAACATGGCATTGAACTTCCATTTTGCCTACGCTGTACATAAACTGATTACTTCCATTCTGATGAAAGCTGAAGTTCTTCCTTTAAACTATGAATTACAGCAATCATTTTACACACAGGGACATGAAAAATATTTCACTGAAACCTTGAAAACCTTGCCTGCTACTAATTAAGACTAGCTCAGCAACCATATTTACCAAATACGAATGGATCTGACAGAACAATGTGAATTTCTCAAAAATTACCATTTATTGCAAAAATAGAGGAGGATTTTAACAAAAGAATCAAAGATGGTATTTTTTTTTCTGTTTATAGGACATATTCTGTATTTGATTTTTTTTTAATGTTTATTAAACTACATGAACTCTTAACTGTTTAGACTGGAAAATATTTTTGGAACATTCTGAAGTTACTCATGGTTTATTTACTAAAGCAAATTAAATATTTATGTAACCATTTCAGTCAAAGCAGAAAGATTTGTTGTAAGGTATAGCTATAGCTTTTTTTTATAAGTATGCTTGATTCTTAACTAGTTACAGCTCTGATGTCTGGTATTTCAATATTTTATTGATAAAGGTATACAGTGCTGTAGCATGCAGTGCTGTACAAAACATAAAATCTTTATATACTCTAAGGGCAAATTACTTCCCTTGCCACTTGGGAATAGTTTATTTTTAATGCTCTTCTTTAAGTTTTTAATTCTTCATAGGTTCTAGGGCAATTCTGAATTATAACATACATAATTAATAGTAATGACATCCAGGAAAAGTTTTTTTCTGTGGTGGAGATAATACATACACATTAATATATATAAAAAAAATATATATCTAAGAGGACATAGACAATATAGTTATCTGCTTACTGTCCTAAAACTAAATTATTTTTATATAGTATCTTCTGCTATTCTCAACAGACTATGAGGCCACTGGGATTGCCATGAACCGTCCTTCACTTGGCTCATGAACACCACAGCTACTGCACAGCCACCTGCCTGAGCCCTCACACCAAATTCAAACCCAACACAAGCATCTGCCCCTCCAGCATGAGCCTCCCAGACATCATCGTTTCTTCACCAGCAATATTACAAGCTCACCTAAGAACTCCACACATGATCAACCATCCAAGCAGCTTGTGAACAGCCACTGCGCTGTGCTCCCACCTGCACCTGCTGCACTGCACTGCAGTGCCCCCCACGCTGCCCTGACAACAAACAGAGAAGCACAGCATGTGCCCACTGCTCTGAGGGGAAGCTTCCAGTTCTCCTGTCCTCTCAAACACAGCTTCCTTCTTGAGAAGCTGAAATGAACTTCTGCTGTCTTTGACCACCCCATGCATAGCTTGTGAGTGCCCTCACAACACTTTCACAGAAAACTGAAGCCCAGTTCAAAGTGGGCAAAGATGTCTGCCACTTCATGGCAAAGATGTTCCACCACACACAGCACTAGATACCTTCTCCTGAGAGAACAAGTCCACCTGAGCACACAACTCAGGATGCCCTGGATAAAGTTCATGAGCACTACCACACGCTACTGTCCCATATATAGTCCTCATGATAAATTAAGGCTCAGTAAAGACAAAAACCAGTCTTGGGTGAGGGTCTCACTACCCCTCTTCCAATAGATTCCTTCTCTCAAGGTTATGAGACCATGAGATATCCCAGTTCTCATTTGACCTCACACATAGTTCATAAGCATTGTTGCCACCACAAGCTCCTGTCACCTACACCAGCCTCACAGCAACTGGAATCTTTCCCCTCCAGGTCCAGGTTCCCCCTACCCTCAGTGGCCTCTTCTTATTAGGCCTGAATCTCACCAGGCACTTTTTTTCGCTCTCACAGCAAATGCAAACATAGAAAAGGTATCTCTTGCTTAAGGATGAGGACGTTGCCAGTCCTGCATCCTGGCAGGTTCTCTCCTGCAGCTCTGTGACCACCCTGTAATGAGGCTTATGAACTAACAAAGCTTGTGTGTGTTTTCATCCCTAAGCTGCTTGTATACCAAAGAGAAACCAGCACCGCAGCCCATGCTCTGGACCACGGGTCCTGGTCTAAACCTTCGGGTGCTCCTACAGACTCCTTTGCACCCCACTTGCATGAAGTGCTCACAGCAAATTGAAGACTATATTCGGCACTGGAGAGGCCACAGCTTGAGTATGATCAAACAAAGCTGGTAAGGTGTCTGGGGAACATATCTTTTGAAGATCCACTGAGGGAACTGGGATTATTTAGTCTGGAGGAGGCTGAGGGGAGACCTTATTGCTCTCTACACCTACCTCAAAGGAGGTTGTAGTGAGGTGGGTGTTGGTCTCTTCTTCCAAGTAACAAGTGGTAGGGTGAGAGGAAGTGAGCACAAGTTGCACCAGGGGAGGTTGCGATTGGCTGTTAGTATTTCTTTTCTGAAAGAGTGGTGAGACATTGGAACAGGCTGCCCAGGGAGACTGTGGAGTCACCATCCCTGGAGGTGTTCAAAAAACGTGTGGACCTGTTACTCTGGGACATGGCTTAATAGCCATGGTAGTGTTGGGTTGATGGCTGGACTTGATGAACTTAGAGGTCTCTTCTAACCTTAATGATTCTATGATTCTGTGACTAACACAAGCGGCAGCACACGAACAAAATGTGACTGCAGCTCACACAGCTGCTCGGAGCCTTTAGGAAACTCTGCGTGATGTGGGGAGATACTTTAGGTACTTTTACGGAGAAAAGCAACAACAAAAAAAAATCGAAAGCCCTCAATACCTTCTAGTGCATTTTTTATTTTTCCTCATTGTTTCCCTCCCGCTGCCCGTTAAGCCCGAGCCCTCCCGGACGGCGTGGCCCGGGAGGGGACGGGCAGACGAAGCCCACGCAGGAGCGGGAGGGGAGGACATCCAGCCGCACCCCGAGGCGCCCCAACATCCCGCTC
>NW_008607593.1:0-45194 GCF_000691845.1 Merops nubicus | reverse complement strand
AAAAAAAAAAAAAACAAAACACCTGATTACACACAGAAAATATTCTGCCCAAACATCCAAGATACTAGAAAACTAAATTTCCTTTATACTGCCTTTCTGGTTCCATATACCTTCAGGTTTTCAAATATCTGTAAGGAAAGACCTACAAATCTATGGGATACCTCTTCCTCAATGTCTCCACAGAAGTTAACAAAAGATTCTGTTCCATATGCGATACATAATGAGGCAAATAACATCACACCCCCACACATATTTACCTTCTGTACCTTACAGATGCCACAGAATCCTAGAGGAGTCCTGTGGTTTCTGCCAGCACAAGACATGCACTCAGCTTTCTTTGTACGTCACATTGATATAGTTGGAAAGTTCTGTAAATTGCAGGAGGAAACAAGGATGTAACACAGTTACACATTAATTATGGTCTTCACTAGAATCCATGGAAGAGTTCTGGAAATACCAACTGATTGTTGGGAGCCAGGGGTTGGACTAGATACCTGTAGCAGCCCCCTCCAACCTCAACTACTCTGTGAAGACTAGTATGGAAGCAACAGAAATATAACAGAAACAGAGAGGACACCATGTGGTTTTTTTCTAATTTTTAGATTAAGGTCCAACCTGAAACAAAACTGGTGACAGAACTAGTAAGTGTAAAAATGTTGAGCTATCCTGAGACTGTGTATTTCCCATGCTTCAATCCCATATAAAGTTCTATATAGCAAAAACTGGGAAAAAAAATATTGAAATCTATGACCACTAAGCACCTTACACTGAAGCTTTAAAAACAAAAACGAGACAGAAAAGAGACTATTCATTAACTTTCCTGAACAATTTCCCTCTTTTCGTAACTTGAAATCCTAGGAAAGGGAGGAAGCAGGTAGTATAAATTCTTCTAGAGCGCAATTTAATACAATCTACCGGAAAATAACAATCAAATCCTCTGGAGAGGTTACAAATTCACATTGCTGAAGCTATTTGTAACTAGTAAGTCTCAAATAAAGCCCACTCAAGTTAGAACTGTGATACAGTTAAGAAAAAATTGAACCAGGAGACAGCTAGCGCAGCTCAGTCTGCTCCTTGTGCATAACTACCGTAACCAAGTAGAACCTGCAAGTGACTTATGTAGGAAACAAAATTAATTACTGGAAGCACCTGAAGCATTTGGTATTTCATGGGATTTTGATGCAGGTGATGGTTTATTCACACACATATACAGTCTTCACTACATTCACACTTGAAAATTGCAAGTTAAACCGTATGAACCTTCACACAGCAGCTGGACACTTCAGATTCAAACTAACCTACGGTTGATCAGTTATTACACTTTTTAGATTAATCTGTAATAAAAAAGTATCAGAAAATTCACATAATTTTTTGCAGTTACCCAGCAGTTCCATTGCATCATCTTCATTGTCAATATCTTCTTCGGTTACAGATGGAGCTGTGCTTTGAGCAGAGTCAAATGAGTCCTGAGAAAGCATGGCAGCCAGCAGTTTCTTATGTTGCTGCTGTTGTTGTTTGAGTCCTTTGGTCTTTGGCTCCATTTTTAAGCTGTGAGGGACGAAAAGCACAACTTTCTCTTACTTGTTAAGTTAACCATTTGTCAAATTACAGTAGCCCACGACGTCCTCCAGATCTGCAGATTAACACCATCAGATCACACACAAACCAGTCAGTTATCACTCATTCCCTGATCATTGGGTGTTATATGTCAGTTTGTGTTTTCAGGTCCTATCTAAACTTTTGATTGCATGATGATGGGAAATGTCCCACTGACGTTATAGACATTAATCAAGTCTAAATAAGCCACGTACACAGAGCAGCAGGATGCCAATTACTGATCAGTATTGCCAAGGCACTGATCACACAGCAACAAAGCAGACCACAAAGAACTGCTCCCTTGAGTAGTTATCACAGCCCCACAGGATTAAAGACTAACAGTTCTCATGGTTTGTTGAATTGTGTTCCTGACCTAATTAACAGACAACTGGAACTGCTCAGAAGTTAGCAGAAGGGTCTAAGGCAGGACTGGCTATAGTCAACAGTTTCTGATACCTTAAAGCATCAAGATAAAGACAACAGGACAGGAGTTTGGTGCCCCACAGGCAGTTATCAGCAACACCTCAAACTGTCTTACAGTCTGTTGCAGGAAGACAGGTAAGTTGCAAATGTATGAAACTCAGTAGAATCAGTGATAAGATCACTTCTCCTTGCAAAGATAAACACTAATAAGACAAAGCAGACTTGGAGATGAAGAATGAGCTTTGAGTTTAAGGCATCGGGTTATGGATGAGGCTTCTGCAAGCTCTAGTTCATTTCAGGATCTAAAAACCAAGAGCATCATATTAAAAATCACTCAAATTCCCCACTGGGTACATACATTACCCCTTGAGGAAGTTTCCCAAGAGCCTTGCTTCTTCTCAGAATTTCCCCAGGAACTTTTTCATGTAGAAAACTACTAACAGTGACTTTGGAATGAGTTTAAGCCTATTTTCACAGTGTTTGAATTTCTGAAAGATGAGCTTGGTACCAGCAGAACTGCAATCTGCACTTTTATATGGTGCCTTATCACATTTTAATACCTTGCCTTGCTCCCTTAGAGCAGCAACAGAGAAGCAGTACAAAATCAGTGACAAACACGGACTTTGTAGCAGTCCAGAGTATTAAGGGCAAAAAGGTGACCCTTCATCAGTTTGACAAGACATCACTAATACAGCTACCTCAGACTGGCCACACCACCTTTCTCAGTCAAAGCAGCAGTGAAACCTGTCCTTCCAGTTGCTTCCAATTTATTCCTCTTCTTTTTTAAAGCAACTGGGCCTGGCTTTCAGATACACAGGGTCTGTGTCTGTTGGTTAGCATCATAGGAACGTATGTCTTCAAGGAGGAAATCGTGGTTCTTTCCCACTGACCACTACTTTTTGGTGCAAAAAGCGAGGTTCGTGGTTGCAAAGACAAAAACCAGACAATACACAGATTCCCAAGTATCACATACTATGTATAGTCACTATGATCTCCAGAGGAACATGTCATTCCCTGCAGCCTACTCAGCCCCCTACAGAAGGCTGTGAATGTGTAAGGATTCAGCGCTTCCCCTGCCACCAGACCAGAAACTTGTATGCTATGGTTGCTGAAAACATCACAGAGGGAGTCACTTGACTCTGAAGAAAATTACTCTGGTCTCTAATTACTAGTGGTCTCTCAATGCCTAATCCTCTCGATATTTATATAGTATTTCACTGATGTAGCATCTCCTTACGCTTAGTGGTAGTAAAAGAAAACATATTACCTGGAAATAATGGGACTGTTACAGTTTTCACTTTCCTGCTCTTATGTTGTAACTGAAGGTTAGGATTAGTTTTGAGATTTTGCTACCTCATCACATAAATCCTGATAATTAGTGATGAATAAGGTATCACTTTTTAACAAAAATGTTTCTAAATCAAACTTAACAAGATATAATTTGAAATATTTAATGTGAATTCCAATTTGCTCCCTCTTTCATTTAGCAGGTAAAAATGTAACTGAATTATTCTAGGCTACATTAACTATGAAACAGATGAACAAAATACAGATGAGGTAGCAAAAAATTATCTACAATTGATAACAACCTCACTCAAATTTTAAGATTTTAATTTCATTTTATGCACCCCATACCATTCTCACTACTTTAGGATGCACTGGGTATATGAGACATTAAAACTAAATTATTATTACCTATATTACTTGTCTCATGCATTTGGTGTTCCAAAATCTGCTACACAGTATTTTAATTCCCAGTAACACTGAATCAGACCTTGAAGAAACTACCTGTTATTAGTGAACTATTATTAAACATTTAGATTAACCTTGATCAATGTGGGTCTTTTAAACTACCATATACAACTGGTATC
This sequence comes from Merops nubicus, assembly GCF_000691845.1. Lineage (NCBI taxonomy): Eukaryota > Metazoa > Chordata > Aves > Coraciiformes > Meropidae > Merops > Merops nubicus. The sequence continues at coordinate 41,304 of NW_008607593.1, read as the reverse complement.
AATTTTAGTATCAGCACTATCTTGAAGTTCTGCAATTTTATGATTATTTCGCAAGACTGCAAACATGCTTTTCACAAATGTCTTAAAAAAGCTGATTAAATACTAAAGAAGTGAAGAATTCTCCCAGACACAAAATCAGTTATCCAAATGTAAATTTGTATGCTGCATGTAATTTAGTAGTTATTAATTTCCACTGAAAACCAGTGGTCCTGCTTAATGATACATATCTTTCAACAGGTCTTCACCACTTCCTGCACCTAAAAATTAGAGCTATTGGTGTCCCATGAGTCTTTCTACCATATTCTCCTTATTTCATATGCCAGACAATGTGATTTTGTCATGATATTCAACAAGACTTCTCAAATACTATTCTCAAAGCCATTCATCACATTTTTTAATTATAGAATTAGCTGTGAGGTTTCTCACAGCTTGTACCACCCTTTACAAAGAAAAAAATCACTACTTTAAATCATCTTTGTTACTCTGAACTAAAGCTCTTTGGTCCCTTCTGGAGATTTGACAGAGATTTGACAGTGATGCTTATTTCTGCTTCTTCCTACTGAGAGAAGGAATACAACATTCTCAATTTGTTCTGCAATGTGGAAGAGATCTTTATTCAGCACTTTTATTGGACTGCTGAATAAAGAAAAACAAAACAATCCCAGGCCCTCACAAAGGAGCTGCAGTGCCAGTTGCTGATTCCATTAATTTCCCAGAAACTGCACTGGAGAGACCCTGTGTCTGAGTTCTGCTGGTTCCAGTCCAACATCTGGCTGAAGGATCACTGCTACACGCTGCGGCTTCTTTGAGATAGTAGTATTTGCAGCTTTCCCCACAATAACCTAATTAAAAGAAACATGAAGTACTCATGGATAATAAACATCCCCCAACATGTGATGTAAGCTAATGAAGGCAGCCTGGAAGAGTACAGCAAGTGACAGACCAGTTTCCTTGTGACAGGGAGGAGAATTCCAATGTAGAAGGCATATGGAGGACATAGTGGAGGAAGGAACACCTCAAAGCTCTTCAAAGTGAAAGCAGAGAGTTTCTGCCTTCTTAAAAGAAGTAAAAGGTGTCTGCTGCAGTCAGAATACTACTTAAAACAAGGGAGAAAGGATACATGGCTGAGGGAGAACCGTAGGTGTTTAAGCCAATTAACAGAAGCAGTGCACAAGCTTTACACTTAAAAAGAAAGCATGAATCCCTTTTAAAGGAAGGCTGTGAATACTCCACTTTCTGTGATAAACAGGTATCTTTAAATGACAGAAAATGGACTCCCTGTAAAAACAATAATCTCTTCCATGTAGCTGCAGCACATTAACAAACATACTCCCCACTCTCAGTCAAACTTAAATCACCAGAAAATAATTACTGCAGAAAACATGATTTTCTGTTTGAGAAAGAATTGTGATTAACACCAAGATAAGTGTAAGAACTGAAGATTAATTTAGAAAGTCCTGTTAAATGAACACAGATACCGTTTTCCTTGTCTATCTTCCTTATAAATGAGAAAATCAAATTTATCACTGAAGCGTCAAGAAGATTAACAAGCAGCTAGTACCAATCACTGAAGGTCTCAAGTGTCTGAACGGAGCTATACATCACAAAATTACAATAAAAGGGACCCCAACCATGCCAACATACACTTCGCTTTCTACATGGGTATAAAAACATCAGATTGTAAATGAGTATGAAGTCAATCACATGAGAAGATCCATTTATTCTGAAGGCTGCCACACTATAGCATGGGAATTTAAACGCCTGGCACTCTGCTGTCAGAAATGTGGTGTTACAAAGACTGCTCTGCTTCACAAATTATAAACTACCTAGGTCAGATGCAAATCCCACCTTCCTCCAGGACTGCTGCTGTCCTCGCTGTCCCACTGCTCGTTTTTATTTCTCGGCACTGGCGGCTGCAGCATCTCCGCAGCGAGTGGGTCTGCATCATTCTCTTCACGGCCAACCCATTCTCCAACCACCCGAGGTCTGAGAAGGGGGGAGGGAAAACCTGCTGTGTCCTGCAGAGAAATACAAAACCCAAACAGAAATACCGTGCTTTTTGTTCTCAACCACACACGTAATGAGGAGAAGAAAAGTGGAAAATAAAACTATTGATTTAAAAAAAAGTACAAAACCAGTACAGCACATCATAATTTCAGAGGGCTACAAAATACCCATAATCATGGACTAATGAAATTATTCCCATTAAAAAAATTCCAAGAGCAATTTGCTCACCCCAATGCCTCTAATCTCTCTTATCTCTTACATCTGAACAGCAACTGTAGAAATCTGGAATATCACTGTGAAAATTTGTAATTTTTTTTTTTTTTTTAATAATGCACAACTCTTGAAAACACAATTGTCAGTTCTGCCAAACAACAGATGAGGTCACCTGTCTAATGAACACCCCTACCAAAAGACTGCTGTAGATTAATAGCATCACTCTTATTTGCATTATGAATTAATGCAAAGCTAATAAATACATCTGCATTTGGCACTTTAAAAATAACCCTGCTGGGATTTACATAATGTATCTTTCAATTTGGAAAATGGTATTAACATTTTAATAGAATGCATTTCTGAATCTAGTACTCAAATTTTTAACCACTTACTGGGAGAAGATATCTGGAGAGGATTACAAGAAACAATCAAAATAAAACTGGAATATTCAAAGCCATAGCAATGATTTGCATCGTTATATTAGGAATTTATATTAAGGATATTAATTCTCCTTAAAAAAAGTATGAAAAAGTTATTCTGAGGTGGTATATCTGATATCAAGGTAAATAGAACAGTTGTAGATAAAGACCCACACATGTAGGCAAAAAAATAGAAATTAAATTATGGGACAGGAATATTTATTTTGCTTGAATTAGAGCAGTATTCCAGGCACACACTGTTCCTAATTAAGAGAAATAAATTCTATTCCTATCCCTTAATGAGAAAAAAATTTAGAAAAACAAATCCTTGGCTGTTACCTAGTTCAGTGTCTCAATAAATATTCCTGCCATAAGACAATGCTTTCCAAACAAAAAGCTTCTAGGCAAAGTACAGCACAGTGATCACTTAGGCTAGCAACCATATTTTCTCATCATCCTAAAACCAATCCATTTTTAAAGTCTCTTCCTAATTGACACAAATATGGTAAACGCACAATTTGAAGTAGAGGCCTCTACAGAAATGAAAGGAACTAAGAAAAGTCTGCAATCTAGTTTCCTATGAAAATCTATTTTTACCCTGCTCTGGTTAATGCCATAATTTTGCTCAGCACAACTCCAAGAGCTTCCATTTTGACAGAGCCAAACGTGACCCCTGAATTAGTCTAATTCAGCCCTTGTTCTCTTATCCTGCTTTGCTCATGTTCAGAAACATTGCTGAAATGGGTACAACCATAAAAACCCATTTTAAATGTTATTTCTCCAGGACACTGGAGTTTCAGCAGCATGGCTGTTGGGTGGGGATTTAAACTTCCACTTCCCAGAGATGTGTCCAAACAGACTTAGGAAGAAAACCTGATGTTCAGAATGAATTTGGTGGGTTTCCTCTAGAATTTTTTAATCAGACTAGAATTTTGTGGATTTCACAGGAACGCTGACATCCTACTGCAGCTTCTTTCTGTGCATGAAAATCTTCACATGACTGAGGAGCTTTAGGAAACTAAACGCTTTTATGCATAGCTTCTGTTCAGTAGTAAGGAGAGTGAGTCAATTCAGAAATTTGTATTAACCCTGCACTTCATCCCTACTATCGGTGAGTCACAAGGTGTCCCTTCTCATTTCCTTTCCTTACACAGTGTCGTTGTAGTGCCAGCTACTAATCTTACACAGCTTCCGTGGCCTAGAGATGCGGGCTGAATCACCAAGAGAGACATTGAACTCTGCAAGTCTGAACAAATGAGATGAAAAAGGAAGGGATCTTTACAATAAATCTGTTCTAATTGCAGTACTCGTAGGAATTTCTTTTGCAATTATACCAGTGAACTGAGAAATTTTATTAGACTGTGTCAAATGGAAAGGTTCCATTCTGACTGAAAGACTGACCTTGTCTGTTTTTTTCTCTACCTCTGTCTTGGACCAAAGCCCTGAGTACTGGCACAAAGCTAATAATAGCAGATACTTGGCAAGAATCCATTTAAATGAAACACTGTTCCACAAAAGTAATTGTAATTCAGAGCTAACTAGATTTCCAAATCCAAATGCTCTAGTAACTAAGGAACTAACTAATTAACTGGATTACTTGGAGGAGGAGTTAAATCAGCCAACAATACTGATTGAGTACTCCCTTGATCCAGCTTACTGTAGCCAGAAAGAAATATTTGTTTAAAAAACACTTAGATAAATAAGACACAAAAATAAAGAAACATACATAAACACTCTCTGTCTTCTCTGTGTTCATAATCAAAACCACAGATAAGAGAGTAAGATTATGAGCTCTGTCCTAGTCTTCAAGAATGTTCCTGATTGCCAGGAAAATACAGCAAGGAAGAGCATACAGAAGAATTTATAATTGTGTTTAGTTTTACATCTGTCACGACATCTGTGTAATGCCAATGTTCTAACAGAACTCAATGCCAGGTTTGGGCACACTACCCTAGAACCATGGCATGCACCTAAATGGTTAAATGAATGTGGTTTCAAAAATTCTTTCAGCGCTACCACAGCTTAGATAAGGCAGCTGTAGTATCAGCACGTTTCTGCGAAAGGAATTGCAATGAGCTTGACCATGTTTATACCTGAAAATAAACATCACCTGGGAACATACCCCTGTGAAATGGAACAAAATTCTGTCCAATGTTAAATCATTACTGGTAATCTTTGGTTGCTTTTGGCTCATGCCAAGTGTTTATTGTTTGTTTCTTTCTTTATTTTACAAATAACTTTTGATTTCAAGAACATTCAATTTACCTGCCCTCATTAGAAACATATTAAAGCAGATGCAGTATTGTTAAGGTTTCACATAATCTATGCTACCGAATACTTGATAAGTTTTATTTTAAAAATGCTCACCACCCTCCAATTTCAAATCACAAACAATAAAATATATGGTAACAAAAAGGAAGTGACTCTTCACTCAGACTAGATCCTGAGGAAATTCACCATTGATGTTCCCCATGTCAACTGTCACACTCAATAAATAAATTTTAAAAACATTAATGTTTTTGAACAGTAATTATCATACTTTAAAAAAATTAACATAGAATTATCTCCTAAAAAATATACATAAAAAGTACGTGATAACAGGCTCTAGCCCAAAATGTCTTTTTCCTCTCACAAAGAGTATTTCATATTTTTTCAACAAACAAAAACAAATGAAAAGGATTTCCTCATAAGTATTCTTAAAGGTAAGGCTTCTAATGGGAGGATCTTCTTAATTGTATTTCTCATCATTCCTGAGCACAGTGAAGGCAATAGCAGGAAGGAAGACTTAGACACTGTTACATTCCTAACGTGAACAATGAGATAAAGCAACATCAAGGACAAAATGAGAAGTGAAGGCCATGGCTTTGAAACAGCCACCCCAGGTGCACATGACTGTATTGCAACAGAGATCAACCTTCTCCAAGTGGCCTTTCCTGGAGAATCCAGTGGAGGTATTTTATAGGCACTTGTGTCGGAAAGGTTCATGCCCTCATTTGACCAGGAGAAAGGAAAGATACTTTAAAATCTGTCTCCTATACTAGGCATTATTCCTGTGTCTTATATACCTTTAGATCTTATTTCCCTGTGAGTAATGGTTTCGGACACCAACAACCACCCACAAGATTCTTGGCACTAGAAGCATACTGGAAGATAAACATGTTGTTTCATTTGGAACAAAATTAGCATAATTACTCTTTCAGCATAGAGTTCATTACAGCTAAAACTAAAATTAACATAAAAATCTCCAAAACATACCTGAGAATTGAGAATACATGACTCCATGAATAAGAAGCATTTAAAGCTAATTTTTTCCAAAAGATCACAACAGACTATATTAAGCAAAGATAGTATCAAGATCACAAACATTTCCATGGCCTCACTGAGAGTCTCTTAAACTGAATGAGAACTTTTCTTCATAGTTGACAGCCCATCCTGGATCAAGCCCTTAATGTATAAACACATACTGTGTACTTATCCATACAGCTTTCCACTCTGAGCCCCACAGAACTGACCTGTGTATGTCAGCACAGGGAGGTGTAGCTCTCATTGCCTAAAATTACCACAATCATCTGTCTTTTTGTAGTGTTCATTAGGCACAGAGGAAATCTTACCTTATCAAGTTCATCAGAAACAGCAATGCCTGAAAACAGAAGAAATTAAAAAAAATAATAATTTAGAAACATCTCTACAAATGCCTTTTACTACAGTAAGTAAAAGTAAGGTTTAATCCGAGAGGTTTACACCTTGTTCTCCGCACTGTACCATACCATAACACATATAATACTTTGTTCCATTACTGAAATTGCCTAGAAACAGTATACTCTCAACTTTCCTCAGCTGCAATGTGATCAAAGCAAGCTCAAAAAACTATGGAAATGAAAACAGCAGCTGTGCCAGTGAAGTGACAATGAACCTAAGTATACTTTTTATTCTGAAATTAAACCAGTAACATAATATTTACATATGGTCACATTATTGTGCAAGTCTCACCCTGACCAGCATGAATAAAACCACACTGCAATTTGAGGGCAACATGGACATAACTCTCCTCTCTTTCTCCACGGTTCAATGTGGAAAGGATTCTATGAAAAAAGATGGAATTTAAAGAGAGGAAAATCTCCAAGTAAAATTTCACAATACAATGCAAACTAGTTTTTCTAAATCCTCTGAACAAGAACATGTTTATTTGCTCTTGTCCTTTCAGCTGATGCCTGCCTGAGGTTTCCCTAGGTTTGTTTCCATCATGTCATCTGACTCCTTTAACTACGACTGTCCTGTGGCACATATGCACAACTGGTCTCAGAATTTTTAATTCATCTACACGCTTCAACAGTAACACATGGAGAGATCAAGTAATCATACATTTAATGTTATCATGATGAAAACTCTGATATAATGAAAGCAAAGCATTTTGCAGGTTCCTATGAGAAACATTTCCAGGTTAGAACTTCAATTCAAAAAAAAAAAAAGACAAGAATCTACTGGTGGTGAAGTAGAGAAGTATCCATGCATAGGAAGAACACATATTTGAAAGTTGTATTCTAATTTATATCATGCTATTAAGACAACTTCTTTCAATGAATGTCAGAAAGGATTTGAAAAATAAACAGCATCAGCTGAGCAGAGTTACTCTTTTTGAAATCACATTGAAGAGTGCCACCATCAGCTAATACTCACAGATGGATTACAGTCGGAATTAATGAGGTAGCTACATGCCAATTTTATGTCTTTAAAAATTCACCCTTTTACAAGTAATTACGGGTGTCAAATCTGGATCAGGCATCACAAGTACCCAGCCCACTCCACTGTCTGTGGAACTACACGCAGTTTGAGGGCACTTGGGGCTACTGCTGAGTGTAACAACCCTTGGGGATGTAAGGGAGTTGGAACAATAAAGTAACTGGTCTGAACACGGTTTCCCAGCACTTCAGAATGGCTCCACAGCCTCAACTGGTGCCATCTCTGATCAGCAACACCTCTGAGTGGGGCTGCTTGTGCTAGCACAGCCTCTCTTGACTGGAACACTTCCACCCTGGCTACAGCTTGGTTTTTGAAGAGAACTGGAAGAACAAGGTACTCCGGATTGCAAGAAAGGTCTGGCACACTCAAACTAAACAAAACATGACTACCAGACAACATAATAACAACTCAACTTGTATTAATATTTATTATACTGAAATTACTATTACCATGCCCATATTAAGCCGATTGCCCCAAAGCATCTCTCACTATATTAGCCATGTACCTTATGGCTTTTTTAAATACCTAAAATATTAAACCTTTTTTGTTTGTCATGCTTTTTTTTAAAGTTAACCTGGATTATTACAACTATTCTTTATAGGGTTATCTTGGACTTCTGTTCCAAATCTTCCACCCTATGGCAATCTGCAGCAGCACAATGGAAACAATGGAGGAATAAATATGATAAGCATGAGACCATCATCTTTGATGAAAAATCCACCTCCCAAAATGTGTCTGCCCTTTTTGAGTCTAGAATTATCTTCTACAGTAAAGAAAAGACTTTCTGCTTAGGACATTCAGCTTCATTTCTCACTTAACAGGCAACAAACTTTCTATTAAAATAAAAATGAACATTGTTAATAACAATTCCATGAGCCTTAAAAATGCTCAGCTTCTTCATACACGGTTCTTAGCAGGATTTTATTTGTTGCTGCTCTCCTGCAACAAATACAATCAATCCAGTGTCTAATGCATCTCCACTCAGTGATATTATTCCTCTCTGATGAGTGACTTTTAGACTTTGATGCTTTCAATTCAACAGCATAAAATCAATCTCCCAGTGCATCTCAAGTTCTGTAACCAGCTCCAGGACACACACAGAATTACTATTTTACCATCATTAGCATGGCAGCTTTGAGCATGAACACAGGAATATTTCAGCATGTGTCAATCACCCACGGGTAACTGTTCCAAGGCATTCTCCTATCAATCATAAATCCAGGGAAGCATGTGCTCCCCCACTGATGGGACAGGTCATCCTCTCAGATGAACTTGCATTGCCCATGGGAAAACCTTGTGCCATCCTGTGGCATGGTAGATTTCAGCCCCTGTGCCAGTTTCCACCATGCAAGGTAAATTAAAATTATTTCACACCATCCTTGGGTTATAGAGGACATAAAATGATTCCTCTGCTTGCACCAATCAAAGCATTCCCTCCAGAAGATATGTACACAAGAACCAAACCATCTCAGTCATTTCTATATAGGAACTGTAATAGATTTGTCATGGGCTTGATAGACAACGTTGTATTATTTCCTTTACTTACACTGAGGCATTCTACAGCTTTCAAAATTAGACATATTTCCTCCAGTAGTAACTCAAGGGATTTTCTGTGAAAGCATATTGAATTGAAACCCCAGAGTTCTTGCCAATGAGGAGCATATGTCCTTCTATTATTTAAAAACTATCAAATTTCTGTAGTGGTACCCATCTTAAATTAGGATAACATTCCTCCCAACACCTAGCCATATAAGAACCAGGGGAAATTGTGTAATCTACAAGGGCCCACACATTAACATGTCAGCACACTATATATCTGTGCAGTCACTATATACAAACACGGATTTAATCCCTCCTCCTCATTGTGGGATTAAAAAATAAAAATAATTAATTCCCAGCAAAAGAACCTCTCACTTAGACATGCAGCATTTCTATAGCCAAATTTGTGAGTGGCTCCAGCTGAGAATGGCTTCAGGATTAGGTTTGGTGAGTAATGAATTAGGCAAGCAGAGAGAAATAAAATCCAAAGCACCCAGGAAATACTACATCCCAGAAGCCCTCCTAGGCCAAGGTCATCTCAGAAGAAAATATTCAATACTTCAGAGTTTTTTAGAACTGTGGATTTTAGGAAAGGTGTACACTGCAGTAGGTTAGTTAGGATGGGTAGGAGCACACAACACCCAGTAGCCAAGCAGAGAGTCCAAGCCCACCCTCCTACTACCCCTCTGAATGCCAAACCCTTTCTCCTAAGAACTAGAAAGTACCACCTCTGAGATGAGTCACACAAGCCCTAGCCCTGCAATAGCATTAGGGCAACTTGTAGCGAGCCAAATACTGTTACAGAAAAGGACACTATACCTCAAAAAAGAGACTCTAGTCCTGAAACTTCAAGGCAGTTAGATTAGAATAGCAAATACCTCCACAAAGGTAATTAAAAAATTAACATCTGCAGGAAAAAGATACTTTTAACTGAACTAACAGTGATCTCTCAGACGTATAAGCCGCACTTCATAATCGAATAGCAATAACTACATTCACATTCTTCCCGTTTCAACCTCAGAAAATATCAGTTTTTTGTACTATTATTCATACATCACACTAAAAGCAAATGGATTTTATAAGCAAAGGCAGTATCGGATAACAGCTGCAGTATCGAGATAAAATTATCTTCCTTAAAGGTTTGAGAGCTTATCTACAAATGCCAATCTCGAAATAAATCACAAACATTGATCTCACACAGGAATAACACGATTTTAAAGTTCAGCCTGACTAGAAGAAAGGAAACAGTCCTCTACAGAATATTGATGACTAGTTTTGTGGTTCAATTAGCAGAACGCATTTAAGGGTAGAAGTGCCTGGTTTCAATGGGAAAACTCAGAGGTCTCAGATAAACATTTGTGGCACTCCCAGCTGCAATAGAAATAATTAAATTTCCTATCGTGCAGAAGCTTCTAAAAGAAACCCCATTCTAATGTGTTTCAGAGACTGAAAAAAGTAGTTCACGATACATATATTAAATTTCTCACATCCCACTTACTCACAGATTCATCCACAAAACCACAGACATGATTTCAGTGGTTTGTTAACATATTCTGATCATTTTTTGAACTAGTTCTACCCTTATAGTTATGAGAGTTTTATTCCTGTTGCTTTCCTTCTTCCCGTAAAAGACAAACAGAACATAGGCTTTTATGTTTCACTACTTTATCTTTTTCTTAAAGATAAAGGGGTAAGAACATGCTTGTCTGTCTTAAGATGTATGCTTTAAACAACATCAACTGATTCTAACATTATGAGAAGTAAATGTTGGAGATAGTCTGGAGGGACTCAGAGATCTTTCACTCTTGGAGATATTCAGCCATAGACAACTGACTCTGGGTGGCCCTGCTTGACCAGATGGCCTCCAGAGATCCCTTCCTACTCAAATATTCAGTGATTCCTTATGGTTCCCAGCAATAATTCCTACTAGGTTGCAGATAGCTTTCTTATTTACTGGTTATTTATTGATTGATTACTCCTCTTCCAAATGAAGAAATAAAGAGTACTTTTTCCTATCGCTTATAACTAGATATCATTATTTTGGGGATTCCCTCCAACTGGCTTGGATTGGTTACCAAATAGTTACCAATTTACTGACATTAGACTATCCATTGAATTCAAATCACAATAAATGTATTTCTTCCCCTCGGATTTGTAGCAGACACCTGACCTTAACGAGGACTCAAACATTACTTACAAAAAGTTGGTTCTCTCTGTTGAAAGGCTATGTGTAATTATCAAAAAGCACCTCACATTAAGTGTCATCAAATGCTGTTGCATCATGTAAATTGAAACATCCAACATTTTCAACATGCACTCTAGCCCTTAACAGCTCATAGGAAAGATGAATTCTTCACAAAGCAGGCAGACTTCACACCAAGTTTGCAGCAAGCTCTTGCTGCTTCAGTCCTTTTCTTACTCAAAACACCCATAATACACTATTTTCCATCTCTTGTTATCTCTTTTTCAATTCTCATAAGGTGGGGGACTGAAGTCAGTTATATTCATGAGCAATATGCCTAGCTGCATTCTCATTAAAAGGCAAACAGGCAAGAAGGTGAAATACAAGAGCATACATCTGAAATAGCTCAGAACTTTTCTTACTTATGATCAGCTGAGGAAAAAGGATGACAGCAACAAAGATGAGAGATCTTGCAATCAAGAAAACACACACAAGGGAAATGTGGTATCTTCCTGGATGTTGCCTCAACCACCAAAATGTTCCTTAAGTTGTTGACATGATAGTTCCAAATCCACTTCCATGACACACAGCTGATTGGAGGAGCAAATGAAACCCAGGTTCCCCACATGGGTAAGCCTCTGGACAATGATATTAAATCACCAAGCTCAAACACACTTAGACCATAACTATGACAATACTCTTCTCCAGTCTCCCAAAACTCATACTTTTAACACTGAGTGTGAAGTCACTTATACTTTCAAACTTCTAGATGTGTCTATTCTCTGAAACCACTCAAGATTTTCTATGTGCAAACTGTAGGCTACCTTTGGGAGAACAAAAAAGCCACATATATTTTCAATATTATACCTTTTATTTTTTCCCAAGCTTTTCACATTTTTCATTTTGAATTTTCTTATCTTCTTAACACATAAGAAACCACAGCACAGAACAGATTTACTTCCTGAAATCATCTGAAAATCAGGAGTACAAAAACTGGAAACAAGGACATATAGCTTGGAACTAATCTGATGCAAGTGTTTAAATGATAAAACCAAAACAGCTAAAGTGAGTAAACAACTCTCAAAAAACAAAAAAATCCACAAGATAAGATACTGTAATTACAACAGGAAAGGAGGACAAAGTAAAATTGTTAAATAAACAATTCAGAAACATTTAATGGATAGGAAAGGTGGTAAGAACCAGAAGACACAAATTTGTCAAGAATGAATTGCATCAAATCAGTCTGATTGCTTTCTCAACTAGGAAACTTGCCTAGTGGATAAGAGGAGGAAGTAGATGTAAAATACTTCATTTACAACACTTTATTTACTGTCCTGGATGATACTCCAGTAAACAAATTAGAGAATTGCCTTCTAGGTGAAATCTACTTCAAGGTAGATAAATATCTGGTGGGAAAAAACACACTTAGTGAGTAGCTTTCAAGGGCTGGTTGTCAGATCTGAAATGGAATCATGAAGAGGTCTGACAATATTCCCAGTAAAGATCTGGATGAAGAAACAGAGAGTGCATCCATGAGAGTGAACTAACATCAGGCTGCAAGTGATTTAAAGCACTCTGGGGGATAGGATTAAAGCTCCACAGTATCTTGATAAATCATCAGAAAACGTCAAGTGCTAGTAAAAGATAGTGAAGAACATTTCATTTGTGAAATAACTATGAAAACCTGACTCCAGCACACTGGCCAGGTACATTCACCTCCAGCCCAAGTGCAGAAGAGCTGCAGTGTTTTGCCCTGCAGCTAAAAAACTCAGTGGCAAAGGGAAGTACAGAGTGCTGCAAATGGAATTTAGATATAAGGAAGTCAGAGCTCAGTGGAACCTACAAAAGATTCACAAGGAAAGAAAGATGTAGGACCAAAGAGTGGATTTAGTCCTTTATTAGAACTTTCACATGTGATTGGTTTGTGTCTCCAGGCAGTGAATAAATAACCCTTCCTGAAAAACCAAACCTTTCTGTCTCTGTGTTAAGCTGGGTTACAAGTCTCTAAGGGAGAAACGTTGGAAATGACACACACCCAACACAGTAACATGGTCAGACAATAGCAGGGCTTCAGGTCAGAGACCCTGACTGGAGGTGGTTCAGCTCCTTAGAGGCAGATTGACCAGCTTATAAGAAATGTATTTGCAAAGAGCCCTGTAACTATACTACTGAAATTAATATAAATTTGAAAATCACTCAGAATGTAATTTTTGTGATCATCCTGAAACATTTCTGGAAAAGAGAAAAAAATTGGCCAAACTTCCTCCTGGTATTTGACACCATTTGGAAAAATGCTGAATCTCAAAATTCTCCACAGAAGAGATCTTCCATTCTTTGGTCAGCTCTGTTTCTGACTTCACCATCTGCAGTTTCTCCAGTAAATCAAGAAGTGCCAAGAATTTAATGACAGGTGAAAGTACTTCTCATTTAGATGTCTCCCAGGCCCCACCATAGCTAGTTCTCCTGTTGGGCGGAGAGGACTTTTTCTACTTTGGTAGTTGTTAGTAGTGTTTGCTCCCACAAGTGTACTTCAGAATTCTCTACCACACAAAAGACAAAAAAAAAAAAAAATAGCTATTCCTCATCACATCCAGTAATTCTCAGAGCTGTTTCTTACATGCATGAGCACACCATTTTTACACACTGATCCTGTTTGACTATTGTCATTGCTGAGACGGACACAACACAGAAGCTTGTGAGCAAGAAGACACTTTTATGGTTCTAACAAGACTTTTTATATCTTTACTTAAACACATGTGTCTATATATAATTGGTTCAGTCAAGGATCAACAGTTCAAGATTGGACTTTGCTGTAACCTCAAGAAACTTCCTTTATGTGTTCCTTCTGGCAATCTAGCAGTTTCTTCAGACAGTTCCTTATCTTGTTTACTCCGCTCTTCTCAGCCTCTTCAAGGAGACACGGTTATCTGCTTGCATTCCAATCCCTTGGACCAGCCAAGGTTTCCCACAGACTACGTCTTTTAAGGGATAATACTTAGGATTTGCTATGAAATTATTTGCTACTGTGTTTTTGATTATTTCTTTGAGATGCTTTAAAACATTCATATGAATTGCTTTTGCAAACTGTAATTAAGTGGGGTCAAGTATACAAAATACCTGTTTGTTTTCCAGTGAGAGGCCTGTTCTCCATCAATGATATTCAGGTTTCAGAAAGGTTAATCCAATCTGACCACTGCCACCCTAAGGAGCAGTGTCAGTGCTGCATGCACCCACCATTCTCCTTAAAGCAGCCGCTCGTGCTGATCTCTCTATGAGCTAACTCAGCTCACTAAACTAGCAGAAAGCTAATGTAACAATAAACAAGGTATCTTCAGCCAGCGGGAGAGCTGCAAAATTATCTCAGACATTCTGTAAACCTCATCAACAGGAATGTCACTGTTGATGTCACTGACCTTGGTCTCCATTAAACAGAGGCCATCTTCTTGATACATACTTCCAAGTTACAATTCAGGCTGCATGGTTACATTAAAAAACTAAAATCAATCAACTTACTGCGAGACAGATTCTCAAGGGCCTTTCCAAGTTTTTTGCTCTCTTGAAGAATATGATTTAGTTCATCAAAATCATGGGTCTCCGGTTTTGTCCTCCAATCCCATTTAGGATGCTCTATTGACCTTGGCACTAAATATACACAGATATATAGATGAAGTTTAGATTTGGTAGTTCAGACTCCTACATTAGAAAAAAAGTTGAACAATGAGTTTACAAGCTCAGGTAACTAAAGTGGAAATTACTTAACTATCCTATTTTAATAGCTGGAAACGTTTTCTTTGATTAATATGAAATAAACATGAAAATATCTGTGCACAAATCCAGACTTGGGATGATTCTTGCAACTGAACTAACTGGTAAACAGAACAATAGTCACAACTAGAAATAATAAAAATAATGCAATAACAGAAAACTGTAATAAAAGTATTGCATATGAAGATACTTAATTTACATCAAAATAGACTTGTATGTCCTAGGGGCTAGCAAGGAAAAATGCCAAAATGGAAATGAGTGACTGGTACTTTTGGCTTTGCTGGTCATTTTACCAGAAAGGAAGATGAAATATTTTAGATAAAGCTTTTAAACCAACATGTATATACAATTAAAATAAAAATCATAAAGTGTAGAAAATGGTTCATTTAAAAAGTGAAACAAAATATGTCCCTGTTGTTCACGTTGTACAGTCAATAATCTTTATTCTGATACTTAAAGTATACAAACCTGATCTTTGGGAAGCACAGTCCTGAGCTTACAGCCTCCTACTTGTTATCCATTAACAAAACCTTTGATTTAATTTTAAAATAACAGTTTCTTAGATGCTGAGCTAATTTTATCTACAATGGCAGGGAAGAAGAGAAGGCGTTTCTGAGACATGTAGGACCCACAACAAACAGAACCACATTGACCAGTGTGAGCATTTGAATAATTTGTAGAGATGAAAACAGAAACTATGCCATCCCTAAAACTGGAGTTTAACACATTCTTTTTGCCAGTGTTCAGGCCTAAGCCACCTGCTGCCTTCGTCACCAAATGCAATTGTTGGGGTGTCTCAAACACATCATTACTGTGCCAAAAGCTGCATGTGCTGGTGTAAGGATGACAATGAGGATGCCTAGTCCACTCTCCCAAGAGACAGGACCAGTTCCATTTATAAATAGTTGCTAACTACTCATTTAAAACTAACTTCAAAACCAAAGCCTATGAAATCAAATATATCTTGGTCAGCTTGGAAATTTTTATTTGCTATTTTAACAGCTAAGTAATTTATGCTTACAAACTTTATTTTCATTACATGATAAGAAGCAAACTTGCAGACTGCTACAGATCATGCAAAAAAAGCACCATCTTACAAACCTTTAGAAGTTCAGAGTTCTTTTATGGTGGTATGAGGAAATTATGCCCAGACTTTGAGTTCTGGTAGCTATTACAAAACGTGTTAAATAGCTGTTGCTTGAAATTTGTCTTACTGCTGACTGCCCTTTGTGTGAATAGAGAATCTGCTCCACTTTGGATCAGCTCCACAAGGCAAAGTTGAAGTTAAGTCAATCGCCATCTCTTACAGGTAAAGAAATGGGATGGTTTAAGACTGTCTGTCAAAAAGAAGGTGATTCCAACTCCTGCAGACATAAGCTAAGCCACCTTCAAACCTGACATCACCACAGTGTCAGACAACCCAGGGAATATTGAGATCTGTACCACCCACTCAGGAACCAGGAGAAGCAGAAGGGAAGTTAATACGTTAGGCTGCAATTACAGACGTTCTCAAAGAGAAAAGACAAAGGAGACACGAAAAAAGGACCTAAAGAGATAAAAGAAGGATGAAACACAGGAAACCTCAATAAGGAGAAGGGAAGAGCAGGACAAGCTGGAGTGTGAGAGCCTGGTTCTGCTTTGTGTACAAAAAAACCAAATGTTCCGTCTGGTGTCTTTTCTAAACTTTTACAAACGGTGAATATAAATGTTTAGAAAACTAGAAAAGAAATTCTATAATGAGGTCTACCTGGTTTTGCTCACCTTTGTGTTACACTGAGATCACACGCTCCTTCACTCGCCTGTTTTTTCAGCCATCACATCTTCCCCCTTCAGTGTGCCAACACCACACTCTGCAGCTTCACTCACCCTAGCCTACTAGCAGTCTGACGGACTTGTCTTTCCATGTCTACACTGAACACACCACATGTTGTGGTTTGAGGCTTTGAGTGGGTGTGTGACCTTCCAGCACCTGGGAGGACCCCGGGTGGGGGTGAGCCGTGTATTCCCTCCCCTTCCATTCCACACAGTCTGGAAAAGAGGCAGGAAGTGGGTGCTAGTCCCTGCTCCTGCCCTGCGGCTCTGGGGTCCAGTGCGTGCTTCGCTGCGTGGGACCCAGGAACTATTTCTGAGGGTTTTGTATATTTGATTTTACTTTTGTATTTCTCCCAATCTTTGTATATACTTTTTCTTACCTGCCTTTTTCGTTTTCTGTTTCCTGTTAAACAATATACTTTATTTTTTCATTTAAGTCCCAATCGGTTTTTCAAAGTCTCTCTCTCTCTCTCTCGCTGGGGGGAGAGGTGAGTACATAGTTCTGTTCCGTGTGGGTCCTGCCCTGAACCCCTTTTTACACGGAACAAGAACACTACAGAAATCTCACACTACCACCAAAACACATACAGGCAATAATTTAATATGGTAAAATCATGTACAAAGATGATCAAACCTTAGATATTCCAGGCTGCAGAAAATTTCAACAAGCTGAAATTTGGTATCATGTCAATTTGAAACAAACCACATTTTTAAATACAGTGAAGGACAGAGTTTTTGAGAAACCATATGGTTTTGAAATAAAATTTGTCATGGGACAGAACCTGAATGTAACAAAGTTCTACTCAGCAACTGTAGAGCTTCCAGGACCAGCAACTGCCAAGCCTATGGACCAACCTGCATCAGGAAAATGAGAATATCAAGACTCTGTCCTTACAAAGTAGGGAAACTTCCTTAAGAGACAACAGTCTGGTCCCTGCTTTCAGAGAAACATCCCAAAAACACAAGAAGCTTGGACTGCACCTCACCAGATGGATGGTGAGAAACCAGTCCAATGCACGGTGGAAACCTGCTCTGTGCACTGGTGTGCTCCAGGCTGTGTTCCAGTGAACAACTTTGTACTTCAGTGATAAAGTGTATCCAAACAGATACACTGTCATGGAATATTTCTGAGTTGCAGCAGAATTTTTCAACAATAAGTTTGTCTCATTCTACTGAAAGAAAGCTGAGAGGTAAGTTAGGCAGAATTAGAACTGATTGAAATGGTTATTACTTCTAGAGAAGACATAGTTCTTACTTACCTACTCTTCCAACTAATGAATGGATACTAGAACTAAAATCTTCTTCATTACATCATGTGGCATGCATATGTCCTTTCAAGGTTCATTTTCTGCTTGCTCACAAATGTTTTTAAAGTATAAACTTGTATCTTTCAAACTACAGAATCAACAAGCACTGGTCACAGTCAAATGGATGGCTTTTTGTGCAGCCTCCAGAATGTATAAAGACCACATGACCCTTCCTTGACATCTTCAGAAATACACAAACTTCTTCTGTACCTATGAAGTCCATCGTATATCATTGCCATGCTATGTCACTACACACTTACTGAAATTCTCCCATAATCCTCTGACCTTCCTCTTTATGATACTCACTCCTCAAAATCATCATAGCCGTCATTTTAAACACCTTATCACATTATCTGCCTCAACAAATGCACATCAGATTCATTTGCACACGTGTTATGAATTCTGTCACAAATACAAGATCAATACTGGTTTCATCTTTTCAAGACATGATTTCCAGACAGAATCAGAACAGTTGTTCATTAAATCCTGCAGTTCACTAACACATCATGTGACCATCATAGCTCAAAGAACAAAAATATGTGTGTTAATATTGAGTATAAAATTACTCATGTATTTAAATCTCACAACAGCATTCAGATTAGAGTTCTTTGATAATGCAGCCAAAATGGTTCTCACAGTACCTGGATATTAACAGGCTAATAGAATGATGGTTTACAGCCCTAGACTGACCAAGGGCAATTAGAAGGGCACTACACTGTAACTGTAAATGTGACATGGTGAGAATGGTGAACTGAAGCAGAGTGAAAGGATGAGCTGTGATCTGGTTTAATGTGGAGCTGGTGAAGAGACCAACCTACTTTGCCTAGCAGTAGAGAGCTGGGAATCAAGAAGTCTGTTTCACAAACTATTTAGGAATTTCCAGATTTGTTGTTCTTCAAACATAGCATGTGGTCATCTAAATATTTCATTAAATATATTTAACTATATATACACACACACAGAGACCTAGCTTCAAGCCTCTTCCTTACAGTCAAGAGCAGCAAATGTTTCTTTGACTCCCCTTAGTCCAGACTTCCCCACCTTGCTTTTAAAGGAAAGCCAGCAGCAAGTCTTCTATTTCAGCATCCTATAGATCTCTGTTCTCATCTGGCCCAAATAATTACACTCTCAATTACTAAAAGATTTTGCTGTTATAAGAATTTCAAAAAAGCTACAATCATCAATAGAAGAAAACAGAATTTTACAATTTATTTTGGAGAACCAGGCTTGTGTACACATTGAGTGTGTACCTATATATACATATGAATACTGTATAGGTACTTATTTATGTCAAAAATGCATTCAAAAATCAAGCTTAAAAACTAAATTTCTTCAATAGCCTGTGCATAGAAAGCACTATTTCATTAAGGCTTGTTGCCTCTTTTTTCACTGCTCCTATTTTACAGGTCATTGCCAATATTCTCTTCAGTCACTCTACTTCTATTCTGCCTTTACCTTCAGTGTACATTTAAATTCCTTCAGCAGCTCTCAGAGCACTGCACTTGTTCTGCTGACACTGCCCCCACAGCTTCAACAGTATCTGTTCATAATTCACAGACTTGCATTGTCTGACCCACTGGAACAATCTGTTATTAGGACCAATATCATCAAAAGAGATTTTATACATGCAAGATCACAATGCAAACTAAACATTAAATCATGAGCAGTATCTGAACATAAAACTGTACAAGACACCCAGATGTTATCCTGGTTTCTTTTATCCATCTAGAATTTGTCTACTTATAGATGAAAACAGAGTGTTTTTAAATACTCATATTTCATGTTAAAGTAAAGCTAGAATCGAATTCTTAAAACATGTATCTCTAGAAATTTCAACTGCTCATAGTTTGATTTCTATGTTAATCCTAATTCCATAGAAAAACATACTATGGATTTGGAAGTATGCACATATACATAATATAGTGAAGCTTTCTTACATAACTTAGACTCCAGTGATGGCGGAGAAATGTTGGACATTGCAAGGTCGCTCTTTGATTTTTTAGGCTTTTTTGCATTTACTTGCCAAGGTTTATCATAACTTCTAAAATCTCTCCTTGTTTCCTTATTTTCTGTTAAAAAAAAATCAAATCAGGCAATTATAACATTTGCAAGGTCATTTTTCAAAGGCTTAATAAACAAACGATAAAAAACAAGATCCCCCAAATCCAAGTCAGCTCTTTTTGTCCTCCTATTCCTGAATTTTAATACATTCCATATATTTTTACCATTTCCTAAAGACTAAAATTTAGAAAATAATTACTATGATTTTCATTAAAAACTTAACATCCTATTTTTTATAAGGAAAATTCCTTAATGTCCATTTCTTCTCTTCGATGTTTTACTGTCTATGCTTAAAACTTTACATTTTATATAAATAAAAAGTTGATTTGACAGGCAACTGATGTTTTGACTACCAGCAACTATATAAGATCTATTATCATCTGAAAAAGAGCATCAGTCCATTTTTAAATACAAAACCAGCATTCTAATAGTACCTTATAGTAGAACATCAAAGCTCTGATTTCTACTTTAGAATCAGAGTAGATATTATTTAAAAAAAAATAATAATTTTATGCTTCTGAAGATCTATGATCATAAGTTATTAACGTAATAATTTATATTGATATAATTATTACAAAAATAATTAAATTATATTAAATTATATCAAGGTATAGTGATATAATTATTCTAAATTATTAATTAAAATACATTAAATGAACTGGATATCATGACTATAAATTATTAATGTAATTATTAAGTGTTGAAATGATGGGATTGTTAAAAATGTGTATTATTGAAGAAAACACCTCAATAGAGGCTCATCTCAGGCACAAATATAACACAGGATGGAAATAGAAAACAAAGCAAAGAGTAACGGAAAGCAAAGAGGATAGTGGGCAAATCAAGGTATCTGCAACTTCTTTCTCACTGAGACTGGGATTGTTTCCACCTTGTAGCTCTGACCCATGCTCACACAGGCGGAGACAACATAGCTGATATTCAGTATCTACTGGACAAACGAGATTTATGACACATGCTCAAATCCACAGAGCGGTATCTGTTCATGAGGTACAAATGCATCCAGGAGATGATGGATGGAGGTGTGAGAGGATTATACTGAAGACTAGCCTTTTCTAGCACATGGAACATACCTGAGGTTTCACTCTCTGCCCAAAGGGCAGCAGAGCCAGACAAGGTTCTCTGAAGCTGACTGCGGTTCCCCTGTTTGGACTGAAGATGGTTGATTAGAAATGGTATTGGTTGATCGGGTGTTTCCGTTATCAGCTTTGTCATCAGCTCCTTTAGGAAATGAAAACAAAACAAAAAATTAGTGGCATATTGCACCTAAACTAGTCTTGTACTTACCAAAAGTACAGGATCAGTTATAAAGGAAAAGGCTGCTTTCAACTTCAAAGAAAGCAGCTGGAAACACCCTTCTCCTCCAACTTCTAGCTTTGTCCTGTGAGACTTTCATCTCAGAAGTGCTCTTACCCTGTACACACAGTCTCTTATCCACCAGAATTTACATTAAACAACCCAACTCCCACTGCCTGCTCAAACGTACCCCAAACAGTCTGAATGCTGTTCATTTACCCATTCAGAACAAGCACCTGTCAGAGCAGCGAAGAGCTCTTCTCCAACCCATATATTTTTCTCATTGGAAACTGGTGTATCAGGAAGGATGGTTCATTTTTGATCTCAGACATGTAACAGTGACCTGGTTAGAATATCTCGGAACATTCACATCTGAGAACCCTGAGGTCTGATCAAGCAGGCAGACATTTTTTTTAACACAAGTCCTCCAGAATATTATTGTACAGACATGAGCAAGTGTTTTATTATACTGTTGCAGACATGGACAGAAACCAAATGTCAGCAGGAAACCATCTCCTAGGCCATGCATTGACAGGTACATCTAACTGCGGTGCTACACCCTGCCTTACAGGGCTGCAGGAAGAGAATCACTCTCCACATGGCTGCTGAGGTTCTTCCTGGCTCCCTATACACAAAACAGTGGCTCTATGCTGTGCACGTGCCCTGAGAGGAAATCAGTGACTAATGTGGGAGGTGACCCCAAAATCCACACAGTTCCATGGCAAATCTCTGCCTGCCACTGCAAAACAAGAAAGCTCCACAGAAATAACAAAATGACAGAATTTACAAAATCCGGACAACAAATTGCCTAAGTTAAGAGCATTCAGTCTCTCTTCATCTATCCCCAAGCACAGCTTTTACCATAACCTCTACACACCTAAGTCTATTTCCACTTCATCTTTTCCACAGACTTCAATTTAATAAATAATTTTTGAAATATCAGTAATACCCTTGGTATCATCAGTTTATTATGCTGGGGAAAGATACTTAAGAGGGAGTATACCAAATAACAGTAAACAGGAGTAACAACCTCCTGGATTATTAAGACATAGGAAGTTATCTTCATTCAGTCCAAGACTTTCCATTTTTTTTTATTCACATAGTGGTATGAACAAAAACGTAACTGAAAATGAGAAAGAAACAAGCCTTCCATTTCAGAAAGAGAATTTTAACTTCAGGAAGCAAAAAGGAGAAAACGTGCCCAATCTCATGTCTTGTGAGGACGTAAGCATTTTTGCGGTGATTTTTGATAACCATCTACACGGAACCAAAAGCAAAAAGGAAAGGTGTCTTTGGTTTTGAAATGAAATTCCACAGGGAGAAATTATCTACTTACTAATCTTAGCAACGGTGAAGCTATAGAGTGTAACTTCATCTAGACTGTCTCTCACCAAGGTAGGATAAGGCCTTTGATGTGTGTTAACAAGAAAAATCTCAAAATTGGAGTAATTAATATTTTGGTGGCTTGGCAACATGCTAACAGCAAACCCTTTTTTTTCCCTTCCAAAAGTCAGAACTGGTGACAAGTGGCAAGATGCAATCCTGTGCTTGTAATGGACCACAATAGCTGTAGGAATTCCACTGCAGAGAATTCTATAACCACAGGAAAAGCGTCAGTCTCTAAAAGCTGACTTCTAATTTAAATAATTTCTCTGAATTACAGTCTGAAAATTATTTTTCTGCCTCAGATTAATAATAAAAAGGTGATGAGAACAGAGATACACGCATAGATGCTATGAATTTTTAAAGACATGCATGAGTGACAATCTATTAATAATACATTACAAAATTAACGTAGCATTAAAAAAGGCAACACGGAGATGAAAACTTTCACAATGACTAATGTGGCAATGTAAGGCAAATGCTACTTGATTGTTGCCATCACTGACTTGCTTGTCACAGGAAGAAATGGGCTTTAATAAACCTGATAAACTTGATTATAAGATTCTTTGTCTTGTTCTAAGGCATAATAATAAAACTAAAGAACATAATTGCACAAAGTACAAAAAAAAGTGCTACTCCAAGGTGATGTGAAATTAGGTCCTATTCAAAAAGACCACTTCTTTACTGCAAACGTATCGATAGTAAGGCCTGAGTGACAGATCTGTGCTGTCCCACAGCATGATTATCAGTACTACTCTGATTGCAATTAGAAAAGTTAAAAGAACTACAGCTATAGGCTACTTTTATCTAGCTAATAAACGATTTTATCTATGCACCTAAAGCAAAAAGGAAATAACATTGCTGGACTCCACATAAACTGAAAATACAATGCAGTTCAGAAAACACACCACTCATTTGTGTAATAAGCCTCAAACTGGTTTGCTTCAAGCACTTTCAGGGATGTTATCAAAAGGAAACACAAAAGTGACGCAACACAAAAGTGACGCAGATTACAAAACCTGCCACTTAAGGAAGAAATAGCTCTTTTTATGAGTATTCCATCACAAAAGGGGAATGATGAAGCTCTTAGAATTTGCTTCTTAAGCTGCTCCAAGCAAGGTATGAAAGTGATCTCCAACTTATCACAGCTGGGCTCCTGAGCTCTGCAGGATTTACAAAGACGACCTCCCCTCCAAGCAGTGCTAACAAGCGCGGTGACACCAGCTTCAGACACCCACTTTGTGTAAATCCACATTCACAAGCTGGAAGCATTATCTCCTTCCCCATCTTCCTTGCTGCACATGCTGCCAGGGACCCCAGAAGTAGGACCGCAGCTCCACAAGCCTCACTGCCTTTGATCTCCTACCAGTTTCTGCCACCCAACCCATCAAAGGGCCTAACTCCAGCTGCTCTGGCCCCAACACAGGCCCTTCAGGCTCACTCTTCCCTCCAGACTCTTGTCATTCCCAGAAAACTGGCAACTACAAGGAAATACATTATCTGCCTGCGGTTGATCGCTTGGCTGTGCAATCTGGTGGAAGGAGGAAGAAGCAAGAGAAACAAACAAAAAAAACCAATCACCACACAACAAAAAAAGCAACAAACTTCACATAGGCAGTAACTACACTTAGTGAGCACTCAGCTCATTTTTTAGAGTGAAAATATGTGCTTCACTGAAGGTGAAGAGATGTTACAGACTAGTAATGCCTATTACTTTCTCATCTTAGCACCATTCTCTAGGACTTACCTTGAACTTCTGATAAAATGAACCCAAGTTTATAACATACTCATCTGTTGCTCAGATGACATCTTCACAGATAGCAGGAAGAACATACTACATGGTCCTCTAAATATACTCTTACAAGTTTGATATATTTCAAAAAAAGATGAGAAAAGTGAAGTGTAAGAACTGAAGTGTACAATTTACAAAAAAAAGATTCCATTTTGGTTAGCAGCAGCCTGATCTGACTCACAACATGCTAAGCAAGCAAGTTTTCACAGAAGAAAGAAAAGATAAAAGACCAACAAATCTCAATGAAGCCTCTGCATTAACAATAGAAAAAAAATGGCACAAGATCATTGAAATGGAGCCACAAAGGTGATGAAAAATTCAACAGATAAGTTTCAACTATGCATGAAAACAGAAATGTAAGGCATATGCCTTAAAAATATTAACTATACTTTTTGCCATTCTAGCTTTAAGTTTTCTACCTGTTCTCAATTTCACCTAATGCAAATACAAAAAGTTTTGTTGACGTTCAGAACGTGTTCTTGCATGCGCAGTATGCCTCCCACCATCAACTGAAAAGCCACAGCAGTGTGTGTCTCCATGCTGACAGAGGACCTGTTCACCATCCATAGCCTCTCCACTCTCACGTCTCCCTTCCACTCCACATCCCTTGGTCTTTTCCATCACTGGGACTCTCCTCAAAGGGAAGAAGCCTCTTCAGTCAGTAGTTGATAATTCCCTGTGCACCCAAGATAGACTTTTAAAGGAAACTTGCAAAAGTTGATCTGTGGAGGTTTCCAAGAGTGAGATTCATGCACATATTGATAAGGCTGCAAAAGTTCTTGAAAAAAACCACACCTAAACTAGCGACTTAAAATATTAATTCTTTACCTGTAGAATAATCTTTCACTTCTGTGCTGTCCTGAGATCCTCTATTAGTTATTCAATGAAGGCTCAAATTTGAATTTCCTTGTGACTGACCATGCATTTAATACAAATGAAAGTCTTCACAGTCTATTAATCATAGGATCAATTACAAGAGAACTCTAATTAGCTATGTCTAAACATACCTATCAGGTTATTAAGTTAATTAAGAGACATTCTGTCTTGACCTCTAATTGATAACAGTAACCACACAACAATCACAGCTTTTGTTTTTAACTATATAGACTTCTACAGACTACAGCACCGCATGCACTGAGTTGGGCTGCATTATGCTCTCGTTTCATGGTTTAAATAATATGTTTAATGGAGGTAGAGTGACTTGTCCTCAGAAGATGTCTGTCTCTCTCCTGACCAAAGAGACTAGGTGGCTTGGCTTAAAATACAAGGTTTTGATGGGATGAAGTTCCAAATTAAGCCCATTAAATACAGCAGTCTTCACACTGTTGTCAGTGGTGATCTTTTCAGTGAAGAAGTCATGGAAACCCATAGAGCTCCCTTTCTAATTCTGAAATCTTCCTCAGTTGCCACCCACTCTACCAATCACTAGGAATTCCACCCTGAAGTCAAGGCACTTCACAGTTCAACCAAGAGAAAATGAAAACTACAGGTTTTCTGAAACCTGCAGGATTTACATCAAATGGAGTACTCACAGACAAATGCTAGGATAGACTATTACAATCTGGACTGATTTCCTTAAATCACTACCTTTCCTAAAAGCTAACTCGGCAGACTAGAGCTGAGCTTTCTCTGATCACCTGAAGTAATCTTACTCCAATTTCAAGGTCTAAGGTGAAGCCACTTGTTCCTCTGTGTTCAGTGACTCATACTGCAAATGTTAAAAAAACAAAACAAAACAAAAAACAAACCACAACAAACCACCATGCATCATATTTCCAGTTTAAACTTCACTGATGCAGTCACTATTTTTGTGGCTACCTCTGGTGGGTTGACCCCTGCCACCAGCTGAACACCCACCAGCTGCTCACTCCCTCCCATCCACAGCAGGCATAGGGAGCCCACCCAAAGAAGAAAAAGGGGAGAAAAGGGAAAAAAAAAAAAAAAAAAAAAAAAAGACAACAACTCACGGGTCAAGATAAAGACAGTTTAACAACCAAAGGGCAAAGAAAAACAAAACAAAATAAAACAAAACAAACCCCAACAAAACCAACAACCAAGTGATGCTAAGGCTTCACCATCTCCCATTGCTAAACCAGCCCATGTCCCCTCACAGCCTGCTCGCTAGTGGGCAGAGTGAGAGACAGAGAAGGCCTTGACCTGCTCAGCACTGCTCAGCAGGAGCTAACAGATTGCTGTGTTACCAACACTGGCTTAGTCACAGATGTGAAACACATCACCATGAGCTGCCATGGAGAAAACCAATCCCATCCTAGCCAGACCCAGTACAGTACCCCTATAGCAATAGCCTCTGGAAATCACCACTTGGGATGTCTTCCAAGGAATTCACCAGCACATGCAATGAACATGTACCATACAAACCACAGGGGAATGGACATAATGAAGCTGCAGACAGTCAAGCCCACACTGGCAGAAAAATGAAACCTCTGAGCTATAGGGTGTCCACTGGCAGCCACTCTGCTCTGACAGCATTTGGAACACAGTCCCCTGGATCATGCACTATCTGGAAAAGGCAAATCGCTATTTCTTCTCCTGTGGAAAAAGGACACAAGTCATTGCATTACTACAGCACTACATTTACTCAAGTTGTACAGAAAGATAAATATACGATGATGTTTTTAAAAGTTCTGCCATCCAGCATGTGTAGCCAAAAATATTCTGTGTAAGTCCTATGCTTAAAATTTTTTAATCTTGACCAAAAATTTTTAAGTTATTCACATGGAAGTTCAAATAATAACCAGCAATTACACTGACACAAAATGAAGAATGTAAAAGCGTGTGAGTTATCGAAGTCCAGAGTGGGTAAGTTCTTAATTATCCTGACTTTAGCCACCTACATAAATTAACCCTAAATTTGCTCAAGTAATGATTACCAAATAAATTCCAATGAAGTTAACAGATGCTTCCTGGTTGTTAGAATTTACTTAAATCATGTCATTTGGAGATGTTCCTTTAGTACAGCAGCTAAATTGGTCTCAGCTTAATTACAAGTGTTCACACACTTTGAATAGATATACGTTCAGATATGCATCTTTATTTCCTATTATTTACCTGTGATAGATTGAATTGATCTTATAAGGCTTCATACCAATGTTGTAATCAGCTTTTTAAATAGAACTAAATGTTTAATGTGCATCAATACAACAGAGGTTTCTGAACTGGAAAGGTCAGCATTTGTTGCCTTAGAGAACTCTGAAAATTAATTTTCTCCACAGCAAAATGTAAAGGGTTCTTTTCTATCTGCAGAATGTATATATTGGAAATGTGACTGAAGCTCCTTAAATAGGACTAAGGAGTAAGTTTTATACAGCATTTTAAGAAGACATAAGGTTATTTCACATACAAGCAGTTGCTTGATTGATGTAAAAACATTTGCATCCTTCCCCCGCCCCCGGCCCCTGGAAAGGTCACAGTGACTTGCCTTTTCCAGGTAACATAAGATGCACGGGCAGCAGAAGAATTTTTTGCTTTATCACATACACAGTTGAAATTTGCCATTAAATAAAAGGCAAATCCCACAACGAAATCAGCATGAGAAGAAATGGTCTCTTTAAATGCAAGAATACAGGAATCTTTTGCCATCAAAAGCCATCAGCCTCCGGATGTAACAATAAAATTTGATTATAAATATGTGAACTTGTAATATTATAATAAGCAGCTAAATAACTATGTTAAGCAAAAAATCAATATTGACCAATTTTTTTCTACACTATAGGGTATCTGCCAGCATTTTGTGTACTATCATCTGCAGGGAACTCGGAAAACAGCAGCAAGACCCGAATAACGACTGGATACCGATGCAATTAATGGTCATCCTCCGTTTATTTGCCCAAATAGCCCAGCATATATACAGTTTCAAGCTGTCCACACGCTTAGCTTACACTCATGATTGGTTAAAAGCTATTATTCACACACCCCAAGCTCATTATTAAATGAATATTAAATCACATTGTCTCTGCCAAGCCTCGACCCTGCTTGTGGTTTTACCATCCTGTGAAAAATCTGCAAAAATCTACTATAGTATCACCCGTGTTCCTTCCTCTGGCCCTCCAAGGATGCCTCAGGAACAATCTATACTTGTTCTGTAACAAGTGCCTTGGCACTACTGCTTGGGTTGTTCACTTCCCAGGAGATAAAGTCGTGTCCGTTGTCTTTCAGAAATTCCTCCACAACCATCTATCACACACTACCATGTGATACTGGCAACTATTTTATTTCTGTTGAATATCAGTGTACCTGAATTTATGTTCAGACCCAACTGGGAAGACACATTATTAATTCCAGTTCAGTTGGAATCCACCTGTGATCACTTCTATATGCATTTTATCATCCATCGGTTAAGCCAAAATTACTTCTATGATTTTCTCCATCAGTGAGCAAGATGACAGAGACACCACTTTAACAAGATCTTTGTTTTCTTAATACTATTTTCAAAGTTCTGACAGATTTCTACCATGCTCTGCCCTCATGGATAATCTCTGTATTTCAAGTCAAATAATTAAAATAGATACTTCTGTTGCTAAATACAGAGAAACTTCTGAGAATAACTATCCCATCATAGTCAAACTAAAGACCCACAGTCTACATGTCTCCAGCCACCTTCCAGGGTTTCTAAACTGCTTCCCACCAGCACTACCAGGTTCCTTGCTCTGCCTGAGCCCAGAGAAGGAATCATCACTGCCTCTGACTCAATCTAAAAGTGGATTTATCAGTGCCACAGTTTGGGGTCAGGGCCGCCCCCAGAACCATAACAGATGCTCTCTGTTAACCCACTCTCCCCACCTGTTAATCCCACTGTTAAGCCCAAAGGGGAAGAGAAAGGGAATAAGGGAGAGGGACTTATTGGTAAGAAAACAGCTTTAATACTACCGCTAATAATAACAGTAAGAATAACAATAAAATAGACTATGTACAAATATAGACAAAACCAGTACCGAACCCAGCTTCCCCCTGATGGCAATACATCACTGTCATCCCCGGCTGGGGAGTAGCCCCCGGGGAGGGCGGTCCCAGGCTGGACTCAGCCACAGACTGCAACTGGGCACAGGAGCTGGATTCTGGAACTCAATTCAGGAACACACAGCTCAGGATCAAAGGCAGGAGGGATGAAGTCCTCCTCAGATGGCGGCCACTGCAGGAGCAGGCAGCAGGCCAGAAAAAGAGACAGAAGAGCAGAAGGGGCAACGGAAGGCCTTGCCCCTTCTGATCCTTCAGCTTTCACTGGATATGACAGATATGGGATGGAATACCCCATTGGTGAATCCTGGGGTCAGTTATTCTGTCTGCTCCTCCCCGCAGGTGTGGTGTGCTCTCTGCCCTCTTCCGTGTGGTGTGGGGATTGGAGATGAGGCAGCTAGTATGTGGAGCAGCACACAAAACCTGAAGGCTTTGGTACCATGGGAAGCTACTGATAAGAATGTTCAAAGCACTCTAACTAAAGAACTTGGGCAAAAACAAGTAGAGCTGTTAGTAAATAAACTAGAAACAGAAAGCAAAAAGAGCAAGGTTTAATTGCAACAATCTCAGGGGAAAACTAACAGTGCATGGTCAGAATGACCTGGCAGCCAGCCTGCAGGCTATAAGTGTGTGTGAATTGTATCAATAAAAGTTTTCAGTTGCAAGCAGCTCTAGAAACCATGCACTTCCATACACCACAGTGTGGGATAGAAGCTTAGCAGTGGTCTTGGTCTGCACACCAATCCCTGGCAGTAACTCTAAACATGAAGTCTTATCACTGCTAAAACCAGCCAGTTTGTGAAAATGCTGCTAACTTCAGACAGAGCAGTTAATTAGAAGAGCTTTAGCTAAAAGGTAAAAATCATTGAGCAGAACCAGCTCTATTTTACCCCAAACCAGGACAATCAGTTTGTTCTCAGCATAGTCAAGCCATAGCCAGAGCTTGTAAGAGCTTAAGAGATAACCAAATGAGAATTTCCATCAAGCAATTCAGCCGAATGAGGAAGTTCACCTGGAAGTCAACTCACCACAAAAACACAATAGGTTGCTTTAACAAAACTATTCAATCTATCAAACTTAAATGAGCTGTGTTTTTCAACAAAATTTCTAAAAGAATAAAATATTTCTATCCAGCACTAAGTTGTACATTGCTGTCAATCCTTATCTTCCAAATATCAGGCTTATAAATTTTACACTCTCAGACCTACTCACATCTGCTCATTGGTGTGTCATTAGATAGGAATTTCATGTAGCTCACGTTGCATCCTGAGGACAAACACATGGGAAGACATGAGCTAAAGTGACCCAAGTACTGTTAATCGTATCTTTGGATATGTTTAATCATATCTTTTTGGACCTCTCAGTAAAACACCAGTACTTACGGCTGAAAACAAGATTCTTTCAAATGATCTTCATATGTCATGCTACTGCAGAGAAGCTGAGGCATGTATACAGTTTACCTTCATAATCTGTAGCACGAATTAATCATTGTTCATTCCATTAAAAAGTTACTTGCATGCCCAAGTCCTTACAGAATCCTCATCAAAGTAATGTGCAAAACGTCCCTCACACTAGCATCGAAGAGCAGTTGAAAACTGATAACAATGTTAATTATAAGCTGAAAAAAGCCTCTGAAAGAGAGGATGTTGGTCCCTGCTGTTTGATGTCTGGGAGGACAAGTGTGTTGGTTGCACAGGCTTAAGGCTGACACTTATCATAGTATGCCCACAAATACAAGAGGTCTGAGATAACAGGGACAGCTAGATAAATATCAGCTTGCATAAGCAGGCTATGCTCTCCACCCTGTAAGTTACACTTCAGCTACGTTATATATATGACTGCAATACTAAAGCTGGTTTTATATTACGCAAAGCCTAAGTATAAAATAAGAAAATTTATTAGTCTTGGTCTCTGTGTAACTAAAGTATAAGCTAATGAATAAATATTTTTTCCAAGAGAAAAAATAGCAGGCAAAATGGCTTTAAAAGAAGTCATCAAAAACCCACAAGTTCTAATAATTACATCATATGGATCAATTTATTAAAATCACTTTATAGCCCAAGCAAGGGAACTTCAACACATCCACAACCTGGGTGCATTTCTAATAACTGTCGTGGGCACTCTGATGCTCTCCTCCACGTAACCTGTCACCGTGGACCTGGTCAACATGAACCTCACCAGCCTGCCTGTGACATGGCCCGCAACATCCATGAACTGTCCTCTGGCTTAGGCTTCCCAATAAAGGACAGAGTGTATTTTACAAGACAGCCAGAGCCTGATGTAGGTGTTTAAATAAGCACTGCTGTACTAACAACTGAAAAATTTAAAGGGGCAGCAATGGTAATTTTTAAGGTCAGATAATCGAATAGTACCTCAAATTGCAGCTAGGTCCATCATTTCTCATCAGACACGTCTACCGTCAAGACTGCAATGGCTTAGGCAACCAAGAACCACTTCATTTCTAGAAGCTGAGATCTGGGTCATTGTAGACAATGTGATAGGTTTCTGGGTTGTAGAGCTATTTTTAGTAACAGCCACAGCATTATTAATTGTGTTTTCTAATGCTTTTTATTTACAAAACAATGCCTGCAAATCACTGGTGTATGTCTGCGTTTGGCACAGCAAAGTACCTTCCCAACACTGACAGTGATTGCCCAGTTAAAACTTCCTGATGATTTGACTGCCATGAATTTGGCACTAGACTAAAGCCTCCTGGTTTCGAGTGAAGACCTTCCTCTGGTGCAGGGCTCCCCGGAAAAACCCTCCACGCTCACAGGGACTGCACGGCAGCCTTCTGACATTCCAACGCTCTGAACCATCACACTGAGCAGGGCAGGAGGCAGGAGAAATCAATTTTTTTGAATGTGTAGCACCATTTAACGGGATTAATGGCACTACCAGGCACTGAGGCAGCACAAAGAAGGAAGTGGAAGGGCCATAACAAGCTTTGCTGTGAAAATTCCTAAATCATGTGAAGACTGTAAAAGCCAGAGGGGTTTGCAGTCTCTGTGCAGATAAGATGGACAAAGAGAGAAGAAATGTAAGCTCAGAATCATATGTTAATGATATGCAGTGGAAGAGCAGCCAGATCACTGGTTACCACTGCAGTACCCTAACTACTGTGCATTTTATTTCCTCTCCTGACTTCTTAACTCTCTCTTCAGTGTTTAAGTAAATGTTTAGTGGATTTTCATTTTGGCCAACATCAATCTTCAACTGTTTTTCTGTTATCAGAGGGAGACAGAATACAATGAATTCTCTTGGATTTCTTATTTACCTTTGCTTCTCTTTCTCCCCTGCTATCATTTTCTTTCAGGTATTTCTCCTTCACAGGATAAGAAATTGAGATGAAATCTGTTACTCTAGCAATTTAGTCTACTCCGTATATCCCTTCTTTGATCCATGTTGGTACATCTCCATTCAGCCTTTATGTAGCAGCTTGCCACTGGAGAAGAAAGCAGCTGGCCTCTTCTTCAACCTCTCACCCTCTGGCTACCTGCATTTTCTCTCTTGAGTCAATGCTCCTCCTCAGACCACATGATGACCCACCAAACTAAACCTCCTGAATACTTTTAACTTCTTTTCAGTCTTCCTTTTCTTCTCTTTCATCTTCCCAAACTGGGTAACCATAGCATCAGACAACTGTCAGTTGTGGGACAAAAACAGCAGGAAGGGGCAGCCAGCAATGAAGGGCAATAGGACCTGCAGCAACTGGCTATCAGATCAGCCTCAAAACCTGCAAGCACTAAACCACAGAATGTCTGGAGTAAAACAAGCTACGAGAGGAGAAATGATTCCTTTAAAAAGGCTCCAGCACAGCTGAAAGACCCCAACTCTCATGATTCCTGCCCCAGAAAGTGTCTCTTCCAGAAGTCAACAAAAGCTTGATAAGCATATTGTTCCCACCACTATAGAGAAATCTGGTGCATGAATAGTGTGATTTTACTCACTGAATACTGCACCAAGCCAGCAAATGAGGAGAGAGAAAGAATGCTTCACATAAACACACAAGAAGGTAACAATTTCCACTCCCCATATGGACAGAAATTTTCTAAGAGGTGGCTAACATGAAATAGCCTTCTATTTACAATGGGTGAGCAAGCCCACATGCATCCTGCATTTGCTGCGGACACCTCTCACAGCTGTAACACAGTGCTATGTAAAGCCATGCTCAAAACTGAGGTGTTTCACAGGAAACTGTATGCTTAATGCAAAGATAATACTTGAATTTTATGTAAATAAGGGGGAAAAAAATCCCTGCCCAAACCAAAAGAAGAGCAAAACTAGAGTGGTATCATAACTAAGGACTCTGCCTGAATGCTTTTGGATGGAACTGAAAATAGGTATTCAGTGAAACTGAGTAGCCAAAGGAGAAAGGAACATAGCGCGGCATGTGGTATCCAACATAAAAGTCAAGGCCAGCAGAAATGTGTCTGTTCCAAGCTTTTAAAGGATACTACCCTCTATACTGAGAGCTGGCATGGTTGTTGGGTTGTCTTGGTGAAGGCCTAGGTGTGTGTTTCAAGGCGTCACGCTCTCTTCCTGTGTCCTAGAATTAGCTCATGAATCCCTGTTCCTCCTACCAAATCAGTGCTGCTCTTCCTCACCTCCAGTAATGCCAGAAACAGCTCACAGCCTCAGTCGGGTGGGCAACAGATTTCTAACGATTCTATTTGAAAATGATCGTGCTTTCAGTTTGGTTTCAACTGTTCCGTGTAGTTTCAGGCAGAGAAGCATCTTCTCTTACCACAGAAGACATCCCCTTCTCACACTTCACAGATGGGAGAATAAGAAAGTGTGCATCCATGCAAGGTGGATGATACAAAATACAGTCAGTGACACCTCATTTTTATCTGCATATTCCAAACATGATGATCAGGTGATTTTTGTTCCAGAAGTTGTGTACATAAAAATGCCTGAAGCCACCCCGCAAGTTCAGAGATAACAAAATATCTCCATTTCATTCATACAAGCACATGCACCTTTCCCAAAAATAAAATATCACAAGACAAAACAAAAATCATTATATAAAAGAGCCCACAACAATCACTAGGCAAATGAAAATGAGAAATTATTGGTCCCCACCTATTCCTTTACATAAACAAGACACAGAAAGTACCAAATGGAAAGAAAGAGCATTGAAAACACGGAAAGAGTATTGATCAGACCTTCAAAATCAGAGGCAACTACAGAAGAATGTGATGTTAAAATGCTCTTAAATATTATGTTCCTAGCTCATTTTTTCTTAACATTTCCCTTTACAAAGTAACGTTTTTAAAAGAACCATAGAATCATTTTGGTTGGAAAAGACCAAGATCATCGCATCCAAACATCACCCCAGCCCTACCAGATCACCACTAAACCATGTCCCTCAGCACCACATCTCCATGGCTTGGAAACCCCTCCAGGGATGGGGACTCCTGGGCAGCCCTGGAGAACCCTTGTGGGGAAGAAACTTTTCCTCAGGCCCAACCCAAACTTCCCCTGGTGCATCTTGAGGCCATTTCCTCTTGTCCTATCACTTGTTCCTTGGGAGAAGAGCCCAACCCCCACCTCGCTACAGCCTCCTGTCAGGCAGCTGTAGAGGATGATAAAGTCTCCCCTGAGCCTCCTTTTCCCCAGGCTGAACCTCCAGGCAAGTCCTTCAGCCACTCCTTGTAAGACTTGTGCTCTAGACCCTTCACTAGCTTTGTTGCCCTTCTTTGGACATGCTCCAGAACCTCAGTGTCTTTCTTGTAGTGAGGGGCCCAAACCATCATGCACTAATAACAGGTGTCTTTCTATGTGTGTCCTTTTAGTCAGCGGCAAGATAAAGAAGCTCCCTAAGAAACCCAGTTGAACCAGAACTGCAAAGCAGCCAGCTTTGGTACTAGCTGACCCCTTCCCGCTCAGAAGCTCCAGAACAAGCAGAAGGATGAGGCTGTGCTGGCTCTGGGGTATGGACAGAATCCGGCCCGCTTGGAAGAGCAGAGATCAGTAACAGCAAAGAAAGCATTAGAAAAAATTAAAAACTTAGTTAAAGCCATTAAAGTTTGTGTTTTTTTAAAATACATTTGTACCAAAAGACTGGATTAATCAAAAGAAACAAAATGAGTGAACCTTACTTCAGGTTCAGTTAACAGCATGCATTAAATATCATCCAAAAGTAGGATATGATAATATCCTATATAATAGCACTTCATAATATGATAGAATGCATAGAAAAAGAAGCAGTAGTGATGGGCCCACTTTGATCCAGACTGATTTGGTACTACAGGGGTTGTCAGACAAAAATTCAAACACATCATTGCCCCAGTGCATGTCCTAGAGCAAAGACATGAGACTCATGGTGTTTATTTTAAACAGGAACATCTGCTAGCTCTAGAGCACTAAGCAGCCAGATTCTGCTGGTACACGATGGTGACAGCAACTCAACAGAGAACCACCTCTCATTCTCCCAGCTATTTTTTTTCTTATATATTTTTATTTGCCATAATAGCTAGTTGTGCCTTCTGCTCAAGAAACAAAGTGTCATTCTGAGAGTTTAAAAACATTAAAAGTTAATGTGACAAAAGGAAAGTATTAAGATCCTTTCATTTTGTCATTCTGTATTTTAGATACAATTCTTCGAATTTAACTATTGAGATCAGACAAAGATTATAACTCTGATTTTTATTTCTTTGTGTGTCTTATGCCCAGAAGGATTTTTTTTTAAAAGCAATTAAGAAAGCCCACATCTCCCTTTCAGGCAAGTAATGTTTTTGTCACTGTGGAAACAAGCTTTATGTGATTATTGCCTATGTTTGTGAATACACAAACACACACACACCTCCCCCTGTATCTGATTGCTTTCACCATCTCTCTCCAACATGCTTTTTAAACATTCAACTAATTTCAGACAAACTCCCAAGGGAGTAGACATCACAAAAACAAGTTCTTTCAGATATTGAGAGATTAACTAGTCAGGAAGCAAGACCCAAATGTGATTTTCCTCACTTAGGAACAACCTGAAAGCCAGATTCCACAGGAGAGAACAATTATAAATGCCTCATTGACAGGGAAATTTCTCACTTTTGCATCTTGTTTGTCACCACAAAACCTGAGCAAAAAGCATAACACCACTGCTCATAGAACTATTCGTTAATGGAAAGAGATCTGTTTATAGTTTTAATTAGGGATTTTCACTTTTTCCCCTTAAAGATTACTTTACTAATGGTTAAGGTTAAATCCATGTCAGTGGACATCAAGGCTACCACAATGTCCTACTATAGCAGACAACAAAAAAAAAATTTAAAAATTAAAAAAAAAAAACTTCTAAATGATCCCCTATCCCAGACTGTGCAGCGCTGCGGCATTTCTACATCACTGCTGGTTTCCACACGTCCTTTGAGAAACAGGTAATACTGGCTCCTCTGATAGAGGGACTACCAGGCTGAAACAATGTCACTGGGTAATCAGGTAGTACTTAAAGTTATGCATGCAATGTCTAAGGACTGAAAAACTTGGTCTTCCAAAAGCTCCCTCTAACTGTCTGAAATTAAACACTTCTCTGTGTATATTCACACTGCCCAGAATACAGCCCCTTTTGATACTAGCAACAGAATCTAATCAATTAAACATAATAACAAAATAAAAGGCTGTTTGGGCAAGCTCAAAAGAAAACAATTCTTTGAGACCATCTCTATCATTCACATTGCAGATACTGCAGCTTAGAACAACTTGGTACTGAGACACTCAAGTTAACTGCAACCACATTTGTATATTTAAGTACTGAGGACAAATGTTGCTTCAGAAGATGGTCCAAACTTCAAAATTCATTACCAAACTTGGACTAACTCAGTCACAAGGTGCATTATAAATACTGTTAGTCACCCAGCAGATGCACGACAATATGTTAAGTCTGAAGCATAGTTATTTTATTTAAATTAAATAATGGAAGCCAAGTGCATGATATACACAAATAAAGCCATTTGATTTAGAAAAAAGAACCAACACCTTATACTAAAAAAATTATAGCTGACTAATTATATTTGCTTCAGGAATTTTGTCTGCTAAAACAACATAACTGTGGTAATACTAACACAGCCTATACGTTGCTCAGGATAAAAACGGTAGTTCTAAGCCCAAGTCACAGAGAAAATTCTTAGGTAACCAGGCACTCAGTATGTTTATTTGGAGAATAGTTATTTTAGTTTTTTATAACTCAAAGAAATTACAGTCTTCTGGTTTGCATAACAACAACGTACCTGCCAGTTGCTTCTTAGCTGCAGTTCTATAAACACGAAAATTCCAAAACACTAAAGTTATCTCAGAGCTCTTGAAGATTTATTGCATTATGTTCTTCAAGGGTGCTGATCCAGCTTTTCACATTCACAGGAACTAACTGCCAGGTTGCACAAAAGAGAACACAACTGGATGCTGAAGGGATACAGTCACACAGCAGTCTGCGCATATGGATATTCCCAGGAAGCAGGCTTTTTCATTGAGATCATTAGCACACAAAGAGAACTTGTTGGATTGGATGCTTGAAATGCAAAGTGGGTCAAAACTTCGCTCAGACAGAAACGAGTGGGTGCCAATTCTGAATATTCTGTCCCAGCCAGTTCTAAGCACACACCTCCTGTTCACAATTCAGAAAGAAGGAAAAAAAACAACAGCAGAGTTTCATGGCAGAAATAACTCATATTTAGAATTCTTGTTACCTTCCAAGTTAAATTTAAAAAAAAATAAATACATAAAATCAGGTAGTGTTATGCTAACCGTTACCACAAAAATCCCAGAAGAGAGGCATTTCTAGAGGGCACTCCAAATCTAAGCTAGGTGTCTGACCATAGTGTTCCCAGATGCTAATAATCAGAAAGGTCTCTAGCCTTTCAAAAGCAAGAGCAAAAAAAAAATACCGAAAGCACTATAACACACAAAACCTACACAGAATAGGATAAGCCAGCTCATGAAACCTGACAGAATTTAAGGGGTTAACTTAAGACCTTCCTTGTCAGCACTAGACCACCTGCATGGCCTGGGGCATTTGGAAATTGACCTACAGCTTCACAAGAATTTTACCAGCAAAAATCTTAGAGCCTTGTAGGAGGAAAGGGCAGAGAAGTAACAGTTTTGAAAACCCATGATGTGATGACCTACATTCAACAGGGGGAAATGAGGCTTAAGTATCAAAGTAAATCTCAAAATTGACACAGTCTCAGATGTACACACCAATTCACACCCACAAGCCATAAATATAAATTCAGCTAGTAAAAATGTTTGGAATCAAGTGAATCTGTGTGGTATCATTCATAGCTAAGTGGAGAGAACTTCCTACTATCCATTAACAGGTCCTTGTAGCCAGTAGAAGACTGATGCCTTCTGAGTCAGCCTCAGCCCATTAAGTCTTTCTCCAGAAGGTTGCTCCTACCTCTCCTTATAGAAACAAATTTTAACCAAGTGCTGCACCTCATGTGTCAGCACTTCTCCTGAACATTTCTCTTTTACACAAATTAGAAAGGTAATTTGAGAATCGAACTACACATAACTTCAGCAAAGAAATAAAACTGAACCCATCTCCATATGTAGTATGCACTGATGGCAAAAATAAAATAAAAAAAATTAAAAAAAAAAAATTAAGTCCAAAAGAGCAGATTTTCTTCAGTAGATATTGCTGTTAATGAGGTATAAAAAGCCCTACCCACGGTAACAGAAGGCCACAAATACAGGACAGAATGGAGAAAAGACACTACCAGGATAACCGCAAGTGACTGGAATAGAATGAGCAACCAGCAGCTAACCACATCCTGCTCTTGACAGTAATGCAGGGGAACTGTAGTTCATCAGCACGAAACCCCCAGCTGCTCCTGTCATCAGCCAGCTGTGCCCACATCATTGTCCAAGGCCTGTGGTGTACAGTCCTCTGGATGGCTGACTGTTCATTACAAAAGGATGTGACAGGACATGTTTATGCAGCACCATCCCTGCCTCCAGTCCAGAGAGCCTCTCTCCACCTCCTGCTTTCCTGCAATTGCCCTCAACTACCCAACATTATTTCATACACTCCCTAAAACATTAGGTTGAAGCACATATCAAGCAATTATTGTCACAACCGCTTCAGCAAATAACCCCACAGAAAACTGAATCCAAGTCCACTCTGTTCTGAGTCGATACAACAAAATCTGTACTCAATGCAAAAATGATGGCTGTCATCCCTGACAAGTGGTGATTAATTATCATCAAAGCCAGAAGTGGTATAAGAAAATGCTGGCTGCTCTTGAGAGACACTGCACAGGTCTTCCTTCTCAATGTGTCGGAACTTTCAAAGACATGAAAAACTGATGGGTTAGTGGATATGTCTGACTGCACCCATGGAATTCTTGATACACCAAGACACATGTGCAACAGGAACACCAGTATAGAGCATAAGCTTCACCCTACGCATCACCTTTGATCAATTCCCATTAACTTCAAATACGTGTCTTCCCCTTACTAAGGACTATGAGATCAAGCACAGGTTGCAGACCTTCAAAAAACAGATGAGAATAAAAAACACATCACCAAAAATAAATAGTACATAAGTAGATTTTAAATGGCTAATCAGGAAGTGGAGGAGATAAGAATTATGATACTCCTACCAGTGTTATGGATTGCAATACGTTTAAGCAGCTTCATGAGTGCGACAGCCCTTTATCTTAAATTCAGTCCTTACTATTTAGGTCTAAGTGGATTTCACACAAAAGTCTCTCCTGGTATACAGGACTGCACTAACAACCTGTAGACAGCCTGCAAGGTTATGTGAGGATCCTTCCGCACATTCCTTCTACCGTGACAGAATTCCTGCGATATAGCAATTAGTGAAATCCTTAGTGATATACAAAACACCGTAACAAACACTTCTTCATTTTTTCCTCCTCTATTAATAATGAAAGCATCCTACTACATAAACAATAGCAATGAGTATCTTACACTCCTGAAAAACTAGGCTAAAACAGTGACTCAGAAGCGATGTCGAGTCATTTGGCTGAATTTTAATGTGTAAAACAAGGAGTTAAGAAATTTTAGAAGGAAATGACAGCTGTCAACGGCCTACCTCCTCAACAACTCCAAGGTACACGATCTCATTGAAATACACCCTAGTCAGTTTCAAGTACTGCCCTAGCAACTGTCTTCATTGAACAGCCTTTTATTCAGAAACTGAACTGCACAAACAGTTCCGTTTCTATGAATTCCAGAACTACAAAAATCACCCACTGTTCCCTAGTACCTAGTCACCATTCCATCAAACAGAGTTTTATTTATTGCAAAATGAAAATATCTAACACCTCTGACACTGAGCCAGGATAACCTGTCTTAACAGCCCCAACCCACACAAAATATAAAAACTGAGCCTTCAGAGAACAGTTTTCTAACAAATGTGAACCTTTCTTAGGCAGGCCAGGAAATGTTACCTGAAACATGCACTGAAGAGAAGCACCCACCATACCAGGGCGCAAGAGATTGCATATATTGTAAGCTTGACTGAAAACAAGTTAAATACTGGAAAAGGGAGACTTGTGTGTTGAGATAATGCTACTGGAGTTAATATGTGCATTTAGATGTAAACATTGTATAAGAAACAAGATGATAAAACGGCAAGAATCACGACTACCCTAGCACAGTTTTAAATTCTAAATATTCACAGCTTATGCACAGAAATAGTAAAACATACACATCTGTGCACCTATGGATCCAAGAGAGCGCATCTTTGTAAGACCAGGGAAAATCTACAGAAAAAATACGGTTTCCAAGTATATGACTGCAGATTAAAAATTCTGGAAAAAACAAAACAAAACA